>NC_138052.1:11351143-11535900 GCF_964194185.1 Rhinolophus hipposideros
AAAAAATGATTTGAGCTATAAGAATATGCTTTTTTTTCCAGAAACCCATTGCTAACACCTATTTTAATTTGGAATGTGCTATCAAAAAAATCTGAAGCCTCTAAACTTTGTTACTGTCCCTGTATTTGCCCTGTCACAAAAGGTTGCTCACCTCCAGGTCAGCTCGTCTACCGCATCTTTTCATCTTCTACTAGTCTCTGATTCTGTCTGCTGGAAGCCACAGGGACAGCCAACAACTCGCCCTTTGTGTAAGAATCCAGGTCTCTGGAAGTTCGGTCCTGACTCCTCCACTCTCGGTCTCCTCGACTGCCTCCCTCGCCACCCCCTCCTGCCCTGTGTGTCCACCTCACACTTCCTGTGGGCACGGAATATGAGTTATAATGAGAGTATGTGTGAGTGTGTGCGTGCGTGCGTGCATGTAGTGCATGCACTACAACACATTTTTTTCTGTCCCTATCAATTTTTAAATGCTTCAACCACATTTTTTAATTAGAGGGATTATACAAGCTTACTGTAAATAAACCAAATAGTATAAAGCTATATAAAGATAAAAATGCTACACTTCTTAGAGCTAGCCTCTATTTTCTCGGCCTTTGCAAATATTTGGGGACAGTAGGTTTCCTGGTTACAAAACTGTTTTTACTTACCCTATCACAGATATCTCTCTATTAGTAATAATAATGGCTAATAAGGACCTTTTTTTCACTGAGTGCTTTTTAAAATTAACTCATGTGGTTCACACAGTATCCTTATGAAGGAGGTATTGTTACTATCCTCATTTTACAAATAAGGAAACTGAGACACAGAGAAGTAGTTTTGCCTTTGGTCACACAGTGGAACCAAGATATGAACATAGAGATCTATCTCATTCTTTCTAATGACTGTATAATGTGATAAAGTATATATGTCCTGTAATTGATTTATTGTGTCCCCTATTCATGGGTATGTAGGTTTTTCCAGGAATTTTTTTTCCCAATTGCAGATTTATGCTACCTTAAATATCTTCATACAGTCATCTTTGTGCAAATACGTAAATATTTCTTTAAGATTTTAGGAAGTAGAATTGCTGGATCAAAAAATATATGCATTTTCAGTTTTGCTAGAAACTGTCAAATTATTCATCAATTATCTTAACCAATGTATACTTCTACCAGTAGTATATGAGAGAATCTAAACTTTGAATCCAAGAACCTCTCCCACAAGGTAATGCAGGTGGAAAGTAACCAAGGCCTGGAGATAAGAACCCTGGAGACGGTCTTAGCCCAGTAGAGAAATGGGGGAGGGGTTAGGAGGAGTGCAGAACACTTGATGGTCCAACAGGGGGATATTCTGCAGAACTGGAGTGCCACTGGGAGATCGCTGAGAAGAAACCTGGATTGAGGAAAGAAAGGAATCCAGAAAGAAAGTGTTAACCAGCAGCTGAATCGTGCGCTAAGTCTAGAGGTCAATGATGAAGGAGAAAATGGAGGTAGAATCATGGAGGACTCGAGCAAAATGAAAACTAAGCCTAGCCATTGGGACGTTTCCTGTTTAGGAAAATATGGTCAGATGAGATGAAGAAAACTCTTATTAGTTAAATTAATTAGAGAAGAGATTAGTCTTCCCTTCTTAGCACGCTACTTCCCTGCCAAGATTCAGTTTGTGTGAGTCTTTGCTGGTGAAGCCTGCCTTGAATTCCCTGATGAGTAAGGTGAATCTTTCCTGGAGCCTCCCCTGAGCCTCGCTCTGCTCCTGCTTTTCTCGTCCTTTAATCCCCAGTTTACTAGTCCAGCTCCTTAAGGGCAAGGACTGTGTCATGCTGCTAGTCTCTTCCCACACACCTCATTTCAGCAGAGCAGGGGTAAAGGTCAGGTGGGTGGACAGATGCAGGGCTGAGAGGTAGGGAGGAAGGTGGGGGAAGCAGGTGGGAAAGGCCCGGGACTCCTTCCTGGAGTCCCAAAAAGCTTCGAGTTAAATCACTGGGATTTCAAAGAAGGGGGAAAAAAGCTTTCTCCAGAAAAACTCTCATCTGCCAGTTACACAAACAGGTTAATAAAAGTTCTCATTGCACGGATGGCTCCCTTTGAAAAAGGAGAAGTGTCTGTGGCAGTATTACCCTGAATGCGCCCGATCTTGTCTGAAAAGGGAGAAGCCAGAGCCCTCCTGCGTCTCTCCTTATTCACTTCTGCTCTCTGCTTGAGTTGGTTTTCTGATAGGCCTTGTTGGACGTATGACCACTCATCAGTCTGAAGACTGCTAACAAGAAGCATGATTAAGGAGTAATGATTTCTGAAGATGACATAATTCTCAATAGGTTGCTTACAGGTTCAAGGGTCAGTGGGGCAAGTTATTTTGAAATATATGTTGAGATACAGGATAAAATTTTTCATCGTTAATTTGTACACAGGTAACAAACAGTCTGACAGTGGTTTTTGGCCAGTTCCCCTTTTCAAAAGTAGAAATGTACAAATCCTTTGAGCTTAATGGAATGTTTTCAGATTGCTAAAGTTCGTAGACATACAAGGCTACACCTTTATAGTAAGAAAAAGGGAAATGACATTTTCGAGACATAAGATAACAATTATGTAACTTTGACAGTAAAGATAATTAATTTTCTTTCTCTTTCTATTGAAGTCCTGAATCTTTTCTTCTGTCTTGCATTATTGGCCAACCAGTCTTATTCTATGCTAGAATCCTGAGTACTGAGATGCAGTTTGTATTCTGTGAATGGGCAAGTTGGTTAACTGAATATTTGTAGCCATACAGAAAAATCAGACCTGAATTTGAATCCAGGCTTTATCAGTTTTATCAGCTCTGAAGCCTTAGTCAAGTACCTTAATCCCTCTGAGTCTTTCTTTCCTCATCTATAAAATGAGGATAATGTCTCCTTCCAGTGAATGTAAGGATTCAGTGATGGGATTTATGCAGAATACCTAGTACATCACCTGACACGTAGCTGATCTAATCATATCAGTTTTTTTCTTCATTTATTGTTGGAAACCTTTCTAAAATTCCCACCTTTAAATCTTTCTGAGCTTCTGTTTTCTCATCTGTGAAATGGGGGTGTCACCCATATCTGTGTTGTTGTAAGGATCAAATGACAGCAGATGTCTTCTATCTTTCCTTTACAGCTGCAGGCAAATCATACCAACCTACAAGCCAGATATGACGAAACCAAGAAAGCGTTGACAGAGGTGAGCAGATTTGCCTTCCTCCCTGGGCCTCGTTAAGAATCATTTTGACCTGCACTATTCATGGAATGCCGTGTGTCGTCGGTCTGTGTGGAGCCATTATAATCCCCTTCTCGGGGCTCAGGGCCATTTTGACAGTCACCTGACAGTGCCTGACCCAGGCCATGAGTTTTCCATGCTGACGTGTTCTAAACCATCACCATCTGTCTAGGTGGGAGAGGTCACTGGGGCTGTAAAGGTCAGGACAGGTTACCTGAAGAAGGCAGGCCTTAGGCAGCGGCGGGCCGCATAGAAGGACATAAAGGAGCCTTCACGGTACATAGCCCCTACTCCTCAAGCAGGTTGTAGGATAGCTCCAGGGTACTGAACTCCTTGAGAGAGATGGTTTGGAAGACGAGAGAACCAGGAGTGACATAATTTGCTGTTCAAAATTGCCGGTGAAGCTTAGGTGGGATGGGCGAGGGGCTGTCAGGAGGGGGAGGGAGTTGCTGGTATATTTGGTATATTTTGAACTGCGCGATCCGTTTTCCAGTACAGTTGCAAGTGTGTCATCTCACTTCGGCATCAAGGTGTTGCTTACCTCCCACTTCTGATTTCCTGGGAAACCAGGCGGAGAAAACAAGCGCCTCTAATGCCAGCTCTGTCATGAGGGGAGTGGAGTTATTTCTGTCTCTTGCATTTCCATGGAACGATTCTCTTCTGGATCGGAAAAGCTCTCACTGTGGTTTTGGTGCTTGGGCTATAGCTGTTCCCTGTACAGTGGCCTCACTGCGAGGGCCTCCACCTACCGTGTTTCCCTGAAAATAAGACCTTGCCGGACAGTCAGCTCTAATGCGTCTTTTGGAGCAAAAATTAATATAAGACCCCGTCTTATTTTACTGTAAGACTGGGTCTTTATATGATATGATACGATACAATACGGTATAACAAATATAATGTAATAAATATAATGTAATACCAAGTGTTATATTGATTTTTGCTCCAAAAGACACATTAGAACAGATTGTCCGGCTAGGTCTTATTTTTGGGGAAACAGGGTAGTACTTTCTGGACCTGTGGGAATGACTGATCCTCAAAGACATCTCTGAAACCAAACCAGTCCCTGTGTTTTTTTTTTTTTAATTTCACATGAAAGTTGTCCATTTAAAATTATTTTATTTATAGCAATATGCAGTACTTTTAAGCCTGACAAAGCTTTTTAATTCTGACCTGGACTAGTCTCTTTGCTGATTGTCAGAATATTTACAAAGGGCAGGCACAGGAATCAGACTAAATTTTTTCAAATTCTATCTAAAGATACGTGTGTTGCGTTTGGACAGATCAGCTGTCTTTCTGCTGTTCTGTGACCACATTCCTATGGATTGCTTAGATAGCAAACTCCTGGGGTGGGATTCCTGCTGTGGTCCTACTTTTAATGCTGTGGACCCTGTAGCATAACATTTGCCCAGTCATAGATCAGTCTTTGTATAACAGTCTGGAAGAGGTTAAAAGTAAAATATCTTGGTATCAATTTCCTAAGACACTTAAATGCCTTAGGATACATGCCCTAAGAGGCTACAAAGTGGCTTTTTGTACTGAACATTAAATCAAATTAATTTATGTGCTAGAAAGGTAGAGGGTGTGATTTAAGTCAACAATGAGTGCTAGTCTTTCTGTCCTGAAATAATCATGGTCACCCACGTTACTGTATGTGGAGTGTGCTCCGGGCACGTCACTTGTGTTAGTCCTTGAGTCTTTCCAGCAGCCCTGACAACACACTGTTATCATCCCTGTCCTATGGATGGAGATACTGAGGCAGAGCCGCCATGTTGGTGGTCGGGCACCCAAGACCTCTCAGAGAGCTTACTGTCTCACAGGGAAGTCACACCAACTCCCAGCTGCAAAAATTGCAAGCTGTATGAAACCTAGTTCTGAAAAACGTAGGAAGAAGCCTGATTTGGTTAGAATACTGAAGACCAGGCCCCTGAAGAAGAAATGAACTTTGTCTTTGCACCTCAGTCTCCTTGTCTAGTCACGGCAAACACTGGGCAGAGTGAGTACTCCAAACCCTTTCACATCAGTGTTCCCAGGTTTTACGTTTTCAACAACACCCGCCTTTCCAGGATAACCTGGGGGCACTAAAACAATGGGAGACCTGTCTTTCCAATAAATTTAGGAAAAGGAAAGCAGGAGTTAGGAGGTAGAGGTCAGATGACAGTGTGTGACACTGCGGGGAGGCCACAGGGGCCACGAGGTGCTGGCCTGTCCACTTCTCAGTTTCAGAAGTCACAGCTTTAATTTCCTGTGTGTGAGGCTGATTCTTTTTACTATATGCAGTATCCTGTCCTGGTTCTCTAACGGTGTTGATTGTCTAAAGTTTTTCTAGATCTACAAACTATTTCTTCAGATCAAAATTCATGTTGCATTGACACACCTTTCTTATGGTTTTATCTTGGCTTCAGGTGTGTGATGATTCTTGGGGGTATGCCTATGTTTGATTCTGAAATTTCCTGTTAGCAACTGTGTGGATTCTGTATCCATTTTGTGCAGCCTGTTCCATGTGATTATTCTGGAATAGTGGGTCCTACTCTGGTGGGGTCCGCCAGTGGTAACTGATATTCGGGGACACTCCATTTCTCCTGGGTATTGCAGACTCTGGGGCCCTGCTATGCCCCTGCAACTCGAGCGCCAGCTCTTGGGTTATTAGCAAGGAGCCAGGAGCAGTTGCTTAGCGCAACTGGCTGTTCCTGCCGCAGACGCCAGCCCTGCAGACCACTCCTGCCTGCATCTGCTCATGCCACACAGCAGGCCTCCTCAATCCATTCCTGGCTGTGGCCATCTTTCTGTCGCTGAGGTACCCCCTCCTGGCGTTCATCATAACAGTCTGGATTTTTAGGACTTGAGGCAAGAAGGAGTTGCTGCAACTTGTGCCTGGTCTTTCGTTTGTAACTAGAACCCTTGGAACTCTTTTTTAACTTGTTTTTTTTTTTTTGAATAGGCAACACATTCACATGGTTCAAAATTCAAAAAGTACAAAGGGTGTGTTCCCTTAACTCAGCCACAGTTACCCTCTCCAGAGGTAACCAGTGCAACGAGTTTTCTTGAATCTTTTCAAAATAGTGTTTTTGAATCTTTTCAAAAATACCTTATGCATATTACAAGTAACATGTATTTTCCTCTATACATGTATACATGCAGTGTATAACTTCTCTTATACTTATTAGAAGCATATTATACTTGTGGTTTTCTACCTGGTTTTCTTCATCTAAGAGGAGATATTAGAGATCATCATAAAACAGTTGCATTTTTCTTGCTTTTTTGAAATAGCAGGTTAGTATTCTATTGTATGATACAACTGTACATTTTATAATTTTTACTTTATTTGTAAAGTTTCTTTAAAATTTATTATTTAAAAACCTCACTGTCTGACTCAGAAAATAGAGGTGACATTATTTAGGAAGATAGGAGATTTAACCCTGTCCCTGTTAATAGCCATAATAATGGCATTCCGAAATGTCAACCCAGGTCTGTCTCACAGCCGCTCTTTTCATTTCCCTCTTCCTGCTGAAAGGCACCTGCTGTCAACATTACTTTTGACTTTTCACGCTTTGTGGCTGTGATTGTAAGCTGTTGCCAAGGTTTCTTTAACCAGCAGGACGTGTCAGGAAGGGTCAGGTTTTGTCCCTCCACCCCCATTCTGCTCTTCTTGTTCACCTATTTCCTCAGTGTCCAGCTCAATCCTGTGGGCTCGGCCAGCTGCCAGAAGTGGTGTACAGGTAGGATCGGGGGAGGAATGGAATGCTCACTCCTCCACACTCACATCTCTAGCAACAATGCCTCCTTCTCTCTTGCAGTTGAAGAGTCAGAGTGAGAAACTGGACAAGGAACAGGCAGCCCTCGAGAAGATAGAGTCCAAAGCTGATCCAGGGTAAGGTTTTCAGCATGTGTGTATTTTCTCTTTGAAGCAAGTGACTTGGCCAGTACCTGGTGGCTTCACTGGTTGGCGCACAAGACGAAGGAGCCGGGGGTCATGCTTCTGGCTCGTCTGTACAGGTCAGTTACCTCCCCTGCCGACTCAGACTGCGCCCATCACTCGGGCACGTGCTGAGAGGGGCTTGCTTGGCACAGAGGTAGCCCTTTCTCCCAGTTCTCTGGGGATTGGAAGCCATGTGTTCTAGGGGCTTGTGTTTTCATTTTCCTGGGGTTTTTTTGTGTGTTGTTTTTTAGATTTTTCTTTCTTTTTTTTTTAATTTATTGGGGTGACATTTGTTAGTAAAATTACATAGATTTCAGGTGTACAATTCTGTATTACATCATCTATAAATCCCATTGTGAATTTTCCTGGTTTTAAAAACTAAAGAATACATTCACGGTACAAAAGGGCATATGGTGAAGAGTCTCGCTCCCACCCCGGCCCCCCAACCACCCACTTCTCCCTGGAATCAATCATCGTTACCAGTTTTCTTAACAGCATTCGCTTTAGCCATGTCTCCATGGGAGTAAAGGTGGTCTTTTTCTGCCAAAAAAAAAAGCTTCTGGTTTTGTTTTGTTTTTTGTTTTTGTTCCATTTAAATTAATTGTCATTAGACAGTTTATGTATAAACAGCACTTACATTTGATGTTTTTGTCACCACACCATTTGGGTGGTAAAATCTCTTAAGTATCACTCATTTGAATGAAATGGTAAATCAGTCCGGCACAGATTGAGCAGTTTTGGGTTTGATAGACATTTTTAGCCAAGAAGTAACCACAGCTTACTGGGCTTTATAATTAGAAACCCTTCTGTCACAATACAGAGCAATCTGCTAGATACTTGATGTTTTTATTTTCAAATGAGTGTGTTTAATGACCTTTAGCAACTTGCTTCCTTTTCAGAATGGATATTAAAAATGCTTTTCCATACTGTTTGTGCTCTGACTACTGTCAAGTAATTGGTACCATTAAGTATACCCAGTACTCTTGAAACTCATTGATGTTTCTGCAGGTGACATTTTAATTCTGGATTCTGGTTTGTTTGCATGTAGGCTAATAGGCTCTGGCATATAAGTGAATAATAATGTCAGTTAAATGGTAGTCTTTATCATTTGTGGAGAACCCGTTAGACACTTGAGAGCAACAAAAGGAAATTAACAAGGGAGTCCCTTTTTAGCTGGGGACTTGGTTTTAGCTGTGATTCATAAAATCATAATGGCTTGCCATGTGTCATTTTTTGGTCTTTTCTCTTCAGTATCCTACAGAACTTGAGAGCGCTTGTAGCCATGAATGAAAATCTGAAAAGCCAGGAACAGGAGTTTAAAGCCCATTGTCGAGTAAGTGTGGCTTGGTATCTGCAGACATTAAACCAGGACTCTTGTACAATCTCTTGCTCTCCCTCCCTTTGTCCTGTTGTGGAATCCTGTCCAGGTGTAGTTGAAAAGGGAGACTCATCAAGCAGTTACCTGTCAGTTGTGTGAGATAAATAGAGCAATATAGGAGGTACGCTCCAAGGACACCAGAAGTAACCGTGTGTGCCAAACCCCAAATTTGAGAGCACAGTCTTAGAGATTTTCTAATTTACAAATGCATTTAAAAGAAAAGTCTTATGAAGTATAAAGCAATTACATCATATAAAACCAGGGCTGTCCTGAAAACCTGGAATGTCTCGTCATGGTATAAGCCCTAGGTCCTGCCATCTGGGAACTCGGTGCCTAGTAGTGGAGGTGACGCATGCACAGCTGGCCATGACAACCGCAGCAGGAGATAGGAGATGAGACCCATGAGGTCTGTGTGCGTGCCAGAGGAAGAGAGGCCAGTCTGGCACAGGAGTTCTGTGGAGCCAGCTCTTACTTAAGGGCAGGTGAGGCTGGCAAATGGAGGAGGGGCTTGGTGAGGCAGGGCTCCAGGCTAGAGGGTAGCAGAAAGGTGGCCAGGCCTGTGGGGAAGAGGAAGAGAGAAGGCCGATTGGAAGTGGGCTTCAGGCTACCCATGCCTGTCATGTCCTGGTGATTACTGTGTGCCTCACCAGCCCTCTAGAAAGATAGGCCCCTTCTCAACTGATACAGCTGCCTGTAGCCTCACGAAAAAAACTTTCCCAGGCTGAGAATTGGAGATCAGGGCAGCGAGTTCCTAATGGACTTTTTGTCCTAGCATAAATTCACAGAATGTGAAAATAAGACTCTGAGTCAAGTTAAATAATTGTATGGTTACTAGCTTCTCCAAGGTTTATGAATATTTTTGTCACTTTTAAAGGAGGAGATGACACGGCTACAGCAGGAAATTGAAAATCTGAAAGCTGAGAGAGCACCAGGTGGAGAAGAAAAGGTAAAGGCCCTGAAGGCCTCCTTGTGACTGAGGTGTTGTTGTGACTTATGTGGTGAAAAGAATTCTAGATGACTAACCAGCCAAAGTCGGATACTATAAAAGACTAGTGTCCACAACCTGGTCCTCTGAATGCACATTTCTCAACAAGAGTTATCACATGATTTTCTTAGATTTCCATCCCTCTCCTTTCTCTTCCTTCTGGTGCGTAAACAGCAGCAGTGTGTGTGGACAGCAGCCGCCCCAGACAGGAATTACCAGATTACAAATCTTCCCTTTCCCCCCATTTAGGGCAGGGGTGTTTCCAGCAAATACCTGAGCTCTGTTTCCCACTCTAACTTTGGTACCAGTTTACTCACTTCACCCTCCACTCCTGCCCAGGGTCATGCCCCACCCTTAAAAGGCAGCAGTGAGGGGCGGCCAGATGGCTCAGTTGGTTAGAACTCAAGCTCTTAACAGCAGGGTTGCCGGTTCGATTCCCACATGGGCCAGTGAGCTGCGCCCTCCACAACTAGATTAAAGGACAATGACTTGGAGCTGATGGCTCCTGGAAAAACACACTGTTCCCAATATTCCCCAATAAAAAAATAAAATAA
Source organism: Rhinolophus hipposideros (assembly GCF_964194185.1). Lineage (NCBI taxonomy): Eukaryota > Metazoa > Chordata > Mammalia > Chiroptera > Rhinolophidae > Rhinolophus > Rhinolophus hipposideros. The sequence goes on from NC_138052.1 coordinate 11,361,186, forward strand.
AAAAATAATAAAAGGCAGCAGTGAGCAGGAAACAGAGCAGTGTTGGATTAGTATTGGAGCCCCAGCAGTGCAGGAGCTTTTGGGCTGAAGGAGCACATTTGGCTCTCTGAACAAAGACTTGATCTCCCAAGGAGCTGGTTTGAATTTCCATCAAGCGTTAAATTATAATGCAAGGATGGGGAAAAAGTCTGTTTCTCACCAAGTGAGATTGCAAGGTTCTCTGTGTTGTTCGCTGTGTTGATCTCCTTCCTCACACTTGATTCAGAGCTTATTTCCTGAGCACCACTGTGCTTGGGATGTGAGAGCTGGACCTAGCCTCAAATCTCAGTGATTGCACTTGCTCCCTTGTAGAAATGGAGAACTGGGGGTGGGGGTGCGGGGGAGACTTGCCCAAGCCAACCGGCACGCGCACACACACACTCACACTTGTGCACACACTTAGTGAGGGACTGTGCAGCACCTTCTCCCTGCTGTGCCGAGGTTGTGTCATTTCAGCCAGGCCATACAGCTCTGCCCACCTGTGAGGAATAGCAGAGTTCCGTGCAGTACCGTTTTGTCCTGGGGGCATCAGCACACAGCCTGTCCTTCCAGTTGTTTCTAAAACTTGGAACCGTTGACACCCAAATCATCAGCTCAGTCAGCTTCTGAGTTTGCACAAATCACAGACGGTTAGGATCCCATTTCTCTTCTCAGCAATCACATCTTGTTAGAGGGGCGATTACTCTCATTCAAAGTCAAGTTTAGCTTGTTTGTGTGTAACTGACAGACGTTTAAGAACAATTTAAAATCTGGGGGCTCACATAGGGGCTGTTCCCTTTCTGTTCTCCAAGTCTGATCAGACTTGGTCCTCCAGCCCACTCCTTCCTACATTTAGACCCTCAGCTTCTATCCCGCTCACCTTACTCAGAAGGTGTTTCTTACTGTTTATCTTTTCAGACCCTCTCCAGTGGAGAGCCGAATGATGCCCTCTCTCCTGTGCTGACTCATAATGTAAGTACCTGCCCGTTTTCCAGACTGTCAGTGTCCTCTTCAGGTTGGCGGCCAGCTTTATACTCTCAAGAGTTTCTCGTGCCTACTTCAGTTTCTCTATGGCTGCCTCCTCATCTGCGGGCTCTCGGGGACACATCTGGCCCCTCAGATGAAGGCAGGATCTCACCAGGGACAGCCCTGAAGGCCACCCTTCTGGGGGATTTTCTCCCAGCGCCTTGTGTAGGCGTTCTGTCTTGACTGGCATCTCTGCTGAGAAGGGGCAAGGCCTGCATTGGCCATACGTGCGGGTCACACCCCATGGGCTTCTGAGGGATGGAGGTGGTGCAGAAGGAAAAGCTCCTCTCTTTATGGTGCTGCATTCCAGGATCAGCAAACTGTAAAGGGCCAGATAGTACGTGTTTTCAGCTTTGTGGGCCAGCTTTACTAGTCAGAGTTGATATGTAAATAAAAGGACGTGGCTATGTTCCAATAAAATTTTATTTACAAAAATAGGCCCAAGGGCTGTAGGATTTGGCTCTTGGGCTATAGTTTGCTGACCTCTGTCATGAGTTAAACTAGTGCTTCCAGCTCTCCAGCACTCTAGCAAACCTCCAGGAGAAAGAGGAAAGGGAGAGCAGGAGGAAGAGAAGCGGGAACATCTTTAAAGTTTGCCTCCTTTAAGGTTTCTGTTCCCTTTGTGCCCTCAGAAGCTCCTAGAGAACAGGACTCCTATGGTGAGGTCTGTGGGGTTTGCCTGCAGCTCAGCCCTGTAGAGGAGACTGTGTATTCTCATATTCTCTCTCTCTCTCTCTCTCTCTCTCTCTCTCTCTCTCTCTCTCTCTCTGTGCGTGTGCGTGTGTGTGTGTGTGTGTGTGTGTGTGCGCGCTGGGGATGGGGGCACCTCTGATCTCATTGTAGCTCTCTCTAACTCAGCAAACCATGTCTCTTATGTCACTGGGTTCAGGGAGAACTAGTTTCTCTCTTTTAATTCAGCTCTGTCCAAAAGAACCTTCTACAGTGCTGGAAATGTTCTGTATGTGCCCTGTCCAATATGGTAGCCATTACATGTGGCTACTGAGCACTTGAAATGTGACTAGTACAATTGAGAAACTGATTTTTTTTTTTAATTTCAGTTAATAGAAATGTAAATAGTCACATGTGGCTGGTGGCTGTCACATTGGACAGGGCAACTCCAAAGAGAAACAAAAAGCAAACCAGCATCATCTCAAAATACAGAGGCACAGGACAAGAGGTTCTTTAAATCATGCTTGTTTCCTCCTCCTCATAGTTTGCTTTTAGTTGTGGCAGGGGGAGAACATGTGGATTTGGGGGATACTTCACTTAAAAACATGGATTCAGCCTGGATTCCAGAAGAAGGAAGAGTTGTTGTAAAGGGATGTGAAAGCGGGTCAAGGGTCTCACATGACAGGACCCAGACCCTAACCTTGTCCATTTAAGCAAAGAAATGTGGGGCCTGAAGAAGAGGGAGATATGGTTTAAAAACATTCAACTTCAAAAGAATTCATCAAAGAATGAACGTTTCCTATTCCCAGATAATCATGTCTTTTTCCAACTTTTAGGAAGACCTAGACAGACGGTATAACATGGAGAAAGAGAAACTTTACAAGATCCGTTTACTACAGGTGAGTGAAAACAAGAGCACAGAAGTACACAGCTGCATGTAGCGGGGTATGAGTGTCCTGTTGCAGAACTGGGAAGTCTCGGCCTCTGAGAACTGGAGACTCTGTACTACGGCTGCTGCTTGCAGTCTTCTATTTGGAGGGTAACTTGGTGGTCGGAGATGATAATGATAACGCCTCACGTTGGCGAATTACTTTCATGACATGGTGTCATTTGATTTGATCCTCACCTCAGGTGGAGAGTAGGTACCGTGTTTCCCCGAAAATCAGACCTAGCCGGACCCTCAGCTCAAATGCGTCTTTTGGAGCAAAAATTCACATAATTTTTGGGCTGGAGACCAGGTGTCAGCACCGCAGGTTGGGTGTAAGGAAGGGCTTTTTCAAGGATTGGGGACTTGAGCGTATTTAAAGGCTGATGAGGAGGAGCCAGTGGAAAGGCAGAGCTTAAAGATACCATAAAAGGAACAAATAATTGTATCTTTAGATTCCTGGGGATAAAAAACAAAGAACAGAGGAGTCAGAGCCTGAGTGCCCTTGGGGAGTTGGGGTGTAGCCTTGGCCAAAAGGAGAAACACATCTTTCCCCCGAACCGGAGTGGATGCGTTCTGTGTTCCAGTTCCCAGCCACACCTTCTCCATTCATTGCAAGGTGAAGAGTCAGTCATAATCTGCAATGGGGCCCTCCAGCCAATAGCAGGATTTGGGGCTTGCATTCGGGGACATGTGGTTGTGCTCTGGCGGCAGTGGGGGTCGGTGTCTCGGCTCCTAGAGAACATGGAAGGCCGTCTACCAAATGGTGTTGTCTCTTCTCCCTTTTGCACTTAGGCTCGAAGAAATCGAGAAATAGCCATTTTGCATCGCAAGATTGATGAAGTGCCCAGCCGAGCCGAGCTAATACAGTATCAGAAGAGATTTATTGAACTCTACCGCCAAAGTAGGTGCACCAACCGCTCACAAGCTCTGGAGGCCGGTCCCAGGAGGGACGCGAGGCGAGGGGCTTTGTCCCACTTAGCGTGGTGGGGCGTGCCTCCGCACAGTCCAGGGAAGCCACCCCCAGAAAGGGCTGTTTTGTCATTAGGCCCACGCGGCACTCAGTCCATGTGGCCTGCTGGTGGGTGACCCATAATCCCTGGAGCAGCACTGGGTGACCCTGCTGCCCTCTGTGTGGACATGTGCTGGTTGAGCTCTTAGAGTAATGTCTCGAACCAGCCCTCATCCCAGTTAGCCGTTGACTCCCTGAGCTCCCCGTGCACTTGCCCCCATTACACAGGGCGTCGTAATCCCAGCATCGCTGGGCCAGTCCTCGCTCACTGTCCTCTCAGACTTGCTGGCTGACGTGATTCTTGCCGTTGGCGCGTCGTGTTCACTCAGCAGCCGGGACGAGCTCCTTGTCAGGTTCAGCGTGGCCCTCAGAGCTGCCGGTGCCTTTCTGTTTCCACTGCTCCTACCATATCTGTTCTTACTTACATCATAACTTAGCTGAATGACCATTAGCTGGTCTGCAGCCCCTTCTCCAAGTGTCTCATCCACACATGTGACTGTCACTGTCAGCAGCTCCCCAGGGCCTGCTGAGTAAAGCCTCTCTCCTTACTCTGTCCCGACCCTCCCCTGGGGGCCCCTGTCCTGCTCTGAGCCCACCATGCCACCTGAGGCCTTGGCCCCTCCTGTGACCTGTGTCTGGGACCCTCTCCTCTGTATGACGGAATCCTTCAAGACCCAGCTCAGATACCCTCTAAACAGGTCCTTCGTCCAGGCTCCCATTCTCGCATGGCCCCTGGACACCGCAGACTCTAAGGTGCAGAACTGAACGCAGCCTCCCCAGCCTGCTCTTCCGCTCTGTCCCTGGGATCACTGTCTCGCCCAGCTGGGCCCTCCGTAGTCCACTCAGACTCGTGTTGCTCTACCAGCTCTGTTTCTGAGAATGGTCAAGTCCATTTCTTCTGGACTACTTCTGTAGCCACCTTCTCACTACTGCCCAGAGTCTATCCCCTTCTCTACTCTCTTGCCTGAGAGATCTTTCTCAAACATACATTTAATCATTTACACTCTTGCTTAAGAGCTCTGATATTTAATAACTCCCCGTAATTGGATAATCTTCCAAACCCTGAGTGCCCTGGTAGACTCCTGTGTCCTCTGGGCCTGCAGTCCCCTGCAGTGCCTCACCCCTGCAGTCCCTCAGTGCCTCACCCCTGCAGTCCCCTGCAGTCCCTCAGTGCCTCACCCCTGCAGTGCCTCACCCCTGCAGTCCCTCAGTGCCTCTCCCCTGCAGTGCCTCACCCCTGCAGTCCCTCACCCCTACAGTCCCCTGCAGTCCCTCAGTGCCTCACCTCTGCAGTGCCTCACCCCTGCAGTCCCTCAGTGCCTCACCCCTGCAGTGCCTCACCCCTACAGCCCCCTGCAGTCCCTCAGTGCCTCACCCCTGCAGTGCCTCTCCCCTGCAGTCCCCTGCAGTCCCTCAGTGCCTCACCCCTGCAGTGCCTCACCCCTGCAGTCCCTCAGTGCCTCACCCCTGCAGTCCCCTGCAGTCCCTCAGTGCCTCACCCCTGCAGTCCCTCAGTGCCTCACCCCTGCAGTGCCTCACCCCTGCAGTCCCCTGCAGTCCCTCAGTGCCTTATCCCTCGCAGGAGTGTATCTGCATCTTGGCCTGGGACCTGGTCCCCAAGTCCAGCTGCCATTGCCCTGCCTGTCCCACCCGGCAAACTTCGGCTCTTCTTTAACACCCACCTCAGATTTTGCCTTGAGGTCTTGGCCGCTCAGGCGTCCTTCCGGGTTCACTTTAGAGCACTGTCCTCACGCGAGTCTGGAATCACGCTTCCGTCCACGTGCCACAGCCCACCCTGCTCAGGGTGGTTTTTACAGGGCTCACATCAGCAGTGGCAGTTTCTCAGCAGAAAATCGTTTCTGCCTTACGTGAAATCCTTCCGCTGAATTTTCTACCCTGCCTACCTTAAAGCTTTTCATAATAATAACAATAATAATAATAATAATACCTTGCATCTGTATATTTCACAGAGTAAACTTCACATGTTAAAGTCATTTTGTGATAGGACATTTTTATACCAAAGACATTTTCAATCAGTTGCCCCAAAATATCTACATCATTTTTTAAAACTTATCAAATCCCCCACACAGTTCTTGAGCTGGATGGAGTAAGGGTGACAGCTGTGTTCCTGAGCATTAAAGCTAAAAGTTGACTGGCTTACTTAATGGTGGTGATTGTGAGCTTTGGCTACCCATTGTAATCACCTGGTCCCGCACCCAGAAAATCTCATTTAACTGGTCATGGGACTTTCAAGCTCCCCAGGTGATTCCGTTTTTCAGCCAAGATGGAGTATCACTGTTCTAAAGCTTTCGGCAATAATACTTTATGTAAAGTAGTTCATGAGGTGATTTTCATACAAATTAGATGTTGGGAACACATATTTTGATGTTGGGAACATTTTTAACTGTTGCATCAAAATACTTGTATCAGGTTATTAATTTCTGTAACCAAATATGTTCAGCAAATCTCCCTGACCTTCATTCATCTTTGAGCTGCTGTGCTGGAGGGAGACACAGCTGTTACTGGGTATTAAAGTTAAAAGTTCAATGATTGGTTTAAAGAATCAGATTTAAGTGTGAATGGGAGTTGCCCAAGGAAACCAACATTGCTCAGGCCTGCTGTGCCTCCCCCACTTGTGCTGCTCCAGAAGGAGTCTGTTTTCAGAGAGCCAGAGCCCATGGAAAACCAGATTCCACTGTAGTCGTGGCCGGTGCCTGATAAACCTTAGGTATGAGGATCTTTAGCTACAGCGTTGGAGCTTAGGCTCACAGCCTGACTGTGAATCCAGGTCTGGGGATTTTCTCTCTCTGGGTGGCTGTGTATTATGGAAATTAGAGCAGCGAGGAAGTCGCATAGGCTCCGAGCTACGTGGGGTTACCCAGCCACAGAGCAGAAGGGGAGAGTTTGGATAGGAACCCTTCACCTCAGTAGCCTCATTTTCTGGTGAATACGGTACACTCACAATCCTGGATTTTGACCACTTGCTCTAAATCTCTCTTCTGTCAGGAAGAGTGAAGAAGGGGAGGTGGACCGAGATGCTGAGTAATTTTATAGGTGAAGACGTTAGGAGCCCTGGTAATACATGCCCCTTAGTCGTATGCACAGGGGTAGGAAGAATACACATTTATTAGGCTTGTATTCTGCCCTTGGATAGGCGTGTCATTCATCAGGAGGCGTTCGGGAGGGTCTCCTGATTAGGCCTGTCCCAAGCAGGGGAGTTAGAAAAGTGAACAGGCTGCGACTCCCGTCCCTTGGGGGTGTGGGAAGGGAGGAAGCCACACAAACAGGAAGAGGTGGCGTGGCAGCTTCCTCATCCTTGCCACCTTCCTCCCGGGACTCCTCACCTGAAGGACTGCTGAGGAACTCACCTGTCCTCCACCTGACAGGGAAGGGCCTGTAACCCCTCCTGTTGGCCTGACCAGTAGGGACTGGTTACTTGCCATCAGCCTGCAGTAGTTCTGCACGGGCTTTTGTGCCCTGCAGGGCTTCTGCCCAGACAGCAAGCCAGAGTGCCAGCCCTGAGAGCTCCTTGTCCTGTAGGGGGTTGGGGGATGCCTCAGTGGGGGGGGAATGGGGGGGCAGGAGGGAAGGAGGGGAGGTGCTTAGGGTCATTTTGACACATCTTATTCATGTGCTGATTTCATTGCATTTACAGTTTCAGCGGTGCACAAAGAAACGAAACAGTTCTTCACTTTATATAATACTCTGGATGATAAAAAGGTTTATTTGGAAAAAGAGGTAAGAAGCTTTATAAAAAGAAAATACTTACTAAAATGAACAGCTACCAGTACTGTTGAGCCCAGGAAGTTGAAATGAACTTGGTGTCTGGGGTGCATGCAGTTTAAGTGGAAGGAGTGCCTGTTGTTTGCCCAGTGCTGGGATGGAGTCAGAAAGTGCAACATGCCACCGGAGCTCACTTGGTGCAGGGTGAAGTGAGACTGGTGCCCAGTGGTCTCCTGGTGCCCTGTGGGAAATGCCATCCTTCAGAGAAGCAGTGGAAGCCTGGGGGGTGTATAAGGAGGGGTCCTGGAGTGGGTGAGACTTTAGTTCGAGTTTCAGAGACAGGAAGCAGCCAAATGAAATGGGGGTGGTAGGCTTGTCATAGTTTACATGGGGAAATGTATTTAAGCATCAGTGGCCGACAGAGGCATGACCTAAAAGGATTGCAAAATTCAAAGCAAGGGTGAAAAGGGGTTAACATGGCATTGATAGCCCCCCCCCCCATATTACCCTGACTCCTGGTTAAATCCGTTCATGATTCAGGGATCCCCCAAGTTGGATGACAAATGACTGAGGCGTTTAGAAAAAGAACAATACCGGTCTTCAGAGTTGCAGCACAGAGTGGTGGAGAGAGCATGAGCTTTGGAGTCACACAGATTTGGGTTCGAGCCTGGCCTGATTTTCCTCACTAGGAAAATGGGGATACACCTGCTTTATGTGATTATGATGGAGACAGAAGGAGAAAAATGTGAAGTCCTTTGTACGTGGTGGTTCTCAATACACTTAGCTCCTGCCTGTCCCCTCACCTTGGGGTTGACAGAATTTGTTTCATTTTCTCACCTTGAAACCTGCACTAATTACCACTTTAATAAGAGCAATATTACAGATGTCTCTTGTACCGAACCCACATGGAGGCATCTGTAATTATTGTCACCTTTATTGCATGTTCATCAAACTCGGTAAATCCCTCTCCTAGAGGGTACTTCTTGAGGATGGGTTGAGTTATGTTTTTCTCTGTTTCCAGGGCCTTCCCCAGTGATGGGCACATATAAAATGTTTGAATAGATAAGTTGAGTGGATTTGCTGGGATTTATTTAGGTCAGACCTGGGGGTAGCTCTGCTACATGTCCTGACCTTGGAGTCTTCCTACATGGGGTGGGAAAGACTTGCCAACCCTAACTTAGGGACAGGCCAGCCCCTTCTGACAAAGCCTTGAAGGCACTGACCTTCCTTCATCAGCAATGTCTGGAGTTGTTGCATTCATTTAAAACCAAGGGGTATGCAGGGGAGTGGGGCTGTTTAATTCTAAGCCATGTTAACAGTTAGAACTTCGCATTTGAATAAATGGTGCATTTACTCCAAATCCGTTTATGCCTGTGGTAGTTTAGCTTTCAAACCTCCCAGGGGAGTCATAAGGACAAGAATAGCATTTCCATGTTAGAGACCAGGAACCAGAAGTCCAAGTATAGTAAATGCTCTGTCCTGAGCTCACAAGTTGAGTTAGCAGTGCGGCCGGAAAGAGGAACTCGGTTTCTAGTTTCTCTGTCTCAGAGCCCCGCTTTGGACTGTATCACTGGGGCAGATAGAGGGCCCTACTGCGCAGGCCAAGGCAGTTTCCATGGGAATGGAGGCTGTGAATGCTGCATTCACAGAGGCTCAGAGCCACCCAGCAGCTGGCCACATTGGCAGAAGAGTTTATGGGCACGAATAGGACGGGCAGTGTTCTCACTGCTCACCCCAATTGACCCTCTGCTAAGCTGATAGCCTTGAAATAAATAAAGTGCAGTGTTTGCAAGATCTAAAGGGCTGTGGTGGCAGCTTCCCCAGAGTTCTAATGTCAGCTTAGTGTCTTCTCTGCAGTGTTCAGCTTCCTTCAGGGAGCCCTCTTCCCACATTCCTGTGGCCATGGGTGCCAAGGTAGATTCTCTGGGAAAAATGACGCGACTGAGAACGAGTTGCTCTTTTTTTTATGTTTCGTTCATCTCCACCAAAAGCGCTATTCCAGAGACAGGACAGGTTTTCGTGGTGGAGGCAGCACAGGGGTCTTTCTGCCTTTTGCTTACAGTTTGTTTTGTTGTTGCTCCCCAGATTAGCCTGCTCAACTCAATTCATGAGAACTTCTCACAGTAAGTACCGTCAGCCAGCCAGTTGTCCTGCCTGGCAGCACCATGGTGTGCCCTGCACTGTGTCCCCTCGCCTGCCTCTTGCTGGTGTGAGTGAGCAAACCCATGCCAGCTGTGTGCTTGTGACACCTTCCCCACCGCTGCCAGGAGCACATGTGTCTCGCTTTACACGGTCCTTGGGTTCGTGCAGAAACAGTGATGTTTTAAAAACACCAAGGAATGTCTTAGGAAAAAGTTAACTTTCAAATAAGTTGACTGTACTCAACTAGTATGATCTCATTGTGTATTACTTTTTCGTCTTGCTAAGATTAGATTGATACCGTTTGTGCTTGAGGATGCAGGTGCTTTGAAATTGACATAATGAAATAATCTGTAGAAGTTTTGTCAAGATTCTTAAAAATCTTAACAGGACATTTTATTTTCAAGTTAATGTGCATCCTCTAAACTACTTTATTCAAATAAGAATTTTGTTCTCCAAAAATTCGATGGCAAGGCCCCCCTGTACCCCGATCCTAGCGGCCCTCAAGCATGCCCGTTGTCCCGGGCCCATCCAGGCAGCTCCAGGGCCTGTTCTCTGTGCAGCAGGCTTCCTTTCCTTCTGGTACAAATCTCTGCTGTCCCCTGCCAGGTAACCAGTGACTAAGATTTTAATGGATTGCAAGCTCTAGATTTTAAACTTCATTTCTAGTTAAAAACAAACAAAACACCCAGAGCTCCCTGGCAAGAGTCCGTTAGTGACTTACAACCTCGTGACATGTCTAAAAATGGTGGCTTCATCTTTCTTCCCTGACAACTGAGAGAGTTGCAGTTTGAGTGTTTTTGTGACGAGTTCTGCTTTCAGCCGTTCTTTGGAAGAATTCTCAATCCTTGGATCCTTGTGCTGTGATCCTCTGGTTTCACTCCCTCTGTAGAACTGGAGGTGAAGGGGAATGTTTAGGACATCAGGGAATCTGCTCCTTTAGCTGCTGCTTGTAGAAACAGCAGGTTTCCAGCCCTGGGACTAAGAAAAATCTGAGAATATGCCTACTAATCTTGAGCCGTGTCTCCAAAGCCTCGGATTTTTAAGAACTAAATGGAATTCATTTCTTAAGCAGTACCTGCTATATCATTCAGCATAAAAAATGTTTTTGTTAATTTTAGTGACATTTTATTTTACTTTAAGAAAATGTGTATTACTTAAGAAAATTGTAGGTAAAGTGTAAAAAGGATTAATATTCAGTTACTAAAACCAGGCAAATGGTTATGCCTTCCTCAGAGTTTAGAATTGTTAACTGCCTGGGACCCCGGGGCCCCACGAGTCCACCCTGCCTTGCAAAAGTCTAGTTACTTCTTGGGGCATCATGTGGTCCCAGGGCTGACCTCTCAGCACCTCCTCCTTTCTCAGAGTCCTGTGTGCTGGTCACGCCTCCACTGGTTTTTCTTTCAGAGCGATGGCTTCCCCTGCTGCCCGGGACCAGTTTTTACGTCAGATGGAACAGATCGTAGAAGGAATTAAGCAAAGTAGAATGAAGGTCAGATGTCTTCTTTTGTGTAACGGGGTCCGGGTTTCATAGTGATGGAGAAGGCCCTGGAAGAGCAGCTTCTTCTGGTTGTTCTGGCAGTGGCTGGAGCTAGCTCCAGGGGCCGCCTGCACTGCTGGTTCAAAGGCAGCTCTTAGCAGTAGCTCCATGGTTGAACACCTACTGTGTGCCAAGTACTGTGCTAATCCTCTTAAGCCCTCTCTAGAGAGTGCTGTCACACCCACCTTACAGATGAGGAAACCGGCTTTCCCCAGCAGCCTTCCTCTCTTGCCCACCATCGCTTCCTCACTGGATCTTTGCTTCCTGACATTCATTCCTTGGGATCCTGAGAGCATTGAATGTTCAGGAACTTCCTGTATAAAAATGCAAATCACTGCTGAACTCAGTTCTACTAAAGTGAAAGGCTATTGAATGCCTCAGAAATCAGAAGAGAAAATAGAGGAACTGAAAAGGGGTGCGGAGCTCCAGAGGTAGCTTTGCAGAGAATCATCCAGTCTGGGGCTGCATGGGGTTTCCCTCGTTTCGTGGCTCTGCACGTGGGCCGTGTGGTGAGTAGTGAAGCAGACTCACTGTCTGGAAGCCACAGCCAGCTGTAGTTTTCGACCACCAGAACCAGGTGAACCCTCACTGCTTCCAAACATCTAGCTTAGTCCTGTGTAAGAAATGGAACACACCAGAGTGGTCCTCAGGCGCAGCAGTAAGACCTGCTGGGGACTGAGGGCATCTCCTCTCGTAATCTGGGGCAGACTGGTCCAGTGATGCTGCAATGAAAGAAAGGGTTGTCTGTGGGCCTGTCATCATACAGACCCATTCGCAAAAGACAGACACCTTCAGGCTGCCTGGAATCTCATCTCACAGGAGATGAACTGAGGGCAGAAGCTCTCCATATCTCTTTCCCTGTAGAAAAATATTCATCTCCCCATTAACAACTTCAGTAAAATGATGTCAAAGGAGAAAAACATTGTCACTACTGTCAAGACTTTTCATCCTCAAAATGAAAGCAGAGGTGAGGCAGCACTCTCCTTGGGCTGGACACTTGCCCCAGGCAGGACAGGCTCCTGCAGAGAGTGAATGGAGCCCCTTCTTCAGGGTGTGGGGTGTGTGGTAGGTGGAGGACAGAGAACCTGGCTCACCGTGAGCCTGTCACAACCCAGGTCTCAGTGTGGCGGACCTTTCCTCCCTGCCATTCTTCTCTTTGGGGAGCAACAGGAACCTACTGGGTTTTTTCCTTTGGCTACTTCCCCTTCCTCTTTACTAGGAGATGCCTTCCTGGGGAAGAAAGTGGCCTGAGCCCTCCTTCTCTCCATCCTCCCCCAGGCTTCATGCTGTTGGCACCTCAGTGCTGGGCCATTCTCCTTGTGTGGAGGCTGGCCTGTGCCTTGTATGCTGTTTAGCAGCACCCCTGGCTCCCCCCAGTAGGTACCAGGAGGACCCCAGCCTCACAGCTGTGGCAGTCTAAACTGTCTCTGCACATGGCCCAGTGTCCTCGGAGGGCAAAATAGCCCTTGCTTAGGAACCACCAACCTGTTGATTTTCAAATTGTTTGTAATCACCAAAACAAGAAAAAAGAAAGGAACAGTTAATGCCCAATGATAGGAGAAATGTTGAATAAATTATAGAGCCTCGATGCAATATCATGCAAATAATAAACCAATCTCAAAAATGATGTAAAGAAGGAAAATACTAGTAATGGTTGCCTTTTGGATGTTGTCAGCAGCCCTTGATCAAAACGTGCCTTTTCAGTACCATTTCACAAAATGTTTCCACAGATGGAAAAGAAGAAGCAAGAGAACAAAATGAGAAGAGACCAGTTGAATGACCAGTACTTGGAACTGTTAGAGAAACAGAGGCTGTACTTTAAGACTGTGAAAGAGTTCAAAGAGGTAAGAGGAGTGTTGGCCCGGGCCTATAAGGCTAAGGTGAGATTTATGTTCACCTCTAGATGAGGCTTTAAAACTCAGAGCGATGCTTTGCTTTCCCACTGGTCTGTAGTGGGAAATAGCCAGTTAGCAATTTGACTGGACAGCGAAGTGTGGTATCCAGGTAGTTCAACACTGGCTTATTCTGAGGCCATTGAGGTTCTAACTGAAATGTCCTAAGAGACAGCACATCTTTACTTTCATTTTCCTAACACTTAGTAAGCGCATTAAACTCATAAAATGGTATCATCATCCCCCATCAAGGGCTACCTAGAAACCGGGAGGGGCCTGAAGAAGCCGCCTAGGAAGAGTGTGCCAGGCAGTGCCACCTTTATCACTTACCGGCTGTGCGTGGGCAGTGCCCTGATGGCTCCACGCCTCGGCTTCCTCGTTGGTGGGTTCTGCCGGGTCAGAGGGATGAAAGCATCTAGTTCTGTGTCGGGCACATGTAACACCCAACACTCGCCAAATTTCATTTGTCCCTGTCTTTTCTCCCTGCATGTGGGAAGGGTTACTCTGCATTGTTCCAGAAAGAAAAGTGTCCTTTTCTTAAGAGATCTTTCAGAAAAGAGATTATCTTGTGACTTGCCAGGCTCTCAGCCGCTTTATTTCCAGGTTCCTTATTGTAACCTAAATCCATGTGGGTTTCGTGAGTTTAGAGATGGCTGAGAAAGCAGAAGCTCTAATGGTAGCTTACATCCTGGTGTTGGGTCCCCAGAGTAAGAAACATACCATTCTGTACCAGTCATTGTGTTCCTGTATGTTTTTTAAGTCTTCCTTCCTTTTTTCTTCTTTCCTTCCTTCCTTCCTTCCTTCCTTCCTTCCTTCCTTCCTTCCTTCCGTCCCTCCCTCCCTCCCTCCCTCCCTCCCTCCCTCCCTCCCTCCCTCCCTCCTTCCTTCCTTCCTTCCTTCCTTCCTTCCTTTCTTCCCCATCTTTTCCTTCTCTGCTTCTCCTTCCCCGTTTTGTAACGTTAACTTAGGAGCCATAACCCATGGGCATTTCAAAATCTCTCATCCTTTCAGTGAATGTCCTTGTACCTCCTGCCATGCCCCTGGGGATACTTTGGGTTGTAAACAGACCCAGTGCCTCTGTCAAGGAGCTTACATTGTGGTGGGGGAGACAGATAACAAACACACAGAAACCCTAGTAAACTAGTAATAACAAATAAGGAGTAATGTCAGTCTTTGCCCTGGAGGGACTGATGTACATGTGTGATCAGGGAAGGGCTGTCAGTTCGGAAGAAGGTGGCCATGGGCAGAGCAAGAGTCCTTCGGCCAGGGAGCAGCTGGCTAAAGGCCTTAAGCCTGAACATCGTGGGAGAGTGAGCAGAAGAGGTGTGCGAGGCCTGGGAACTGGGACGGACCTTTCCGAAGGGCCAGTGAGTGAGCTGGCAGGGAACAGACGGGCCCGCTGCTCCCTAATGGAGCTCTTTCTTCCCTTTAATTCAAATCACTCACAAAGAGAGAAGGCCCAGAGGAGAAGGATTACATTTCAAATGGTGCATGGACACGCCAGCACTGCCCTTTTGACAGCAGAAACAAAAAAACAAATTAAGTTGGGAGGATAAGTATAAACTGTCAAAATCAAAGCAAATAAGCAACATGGAAAAGCTCATTCTTGCACTGCAGGCTCTCAGCGCTGCAGGCTTGGGATGACCTCTAAAGGAACCGGTTCCTTCAAATACGTTAAGTATCAAGATTTCTGTGTTCCTGTCACACCAGGGGAGCACCCCGAGACCAGGCGCTGGCCTGTGCCTCAGTGTTTTTCCGTCCAAAGCAAGTTGGAAAAAAAGGGAGGGAAGCGTGATCTGTTCTTCAGACAGCTAAATATATTTCATTTAAAGGACTCACCTTTGAAAAATAATAGCATGTCCTCTTGTATCTTGATGTTAAAATTGCCTTCCTCTTATAAAATAACGGTGACAGTGCATAATTCTTTATTTTTGTTAACATTTTACTTGGCAGAAATTTTTAATTAGCAACCATGTGTTAATGTCACAAAGCCTTAAACTCTTTCCCACAAGCTCCTCCGGGGTAATTGGGGGTCAGCACAGGTGTTGAAGAGGAGGTGATGGCGGCTTGCTTGCTGCTCCCCACCTCCAGCCAGAGTAATTCTCCTGTTTTACATATTGCAATTCCAAGTAAGATATCGTTAGTGGTAGAAAAGCAGCTTGAAAGTTGTGCTTCGATCCCAGGGTGCAGCTTCTCGCAGAACCCTCTCTGTTTTGGCCTCTTCACCTGCCTCTTCCCACCCGCTCAGTCTGCTCCCAGTTCTGAATTCCCCCCCACGTGCTGGTCTCTAGCTCTTGGCTGGACAGTGATTCCTCTTCGTGCAGAGTAGTGTTGTTGTCCAGATGTGGTCTTGGCCGCCCTCTTGCCTGCGGTTTGTTCCACGTATCTGAATCCCAGTGACGCCCCCGGCTCCGTGTAGACACCAAGTCACACCCTCATCCTGACTCCCTGCCTCTTCTGGACCTTTTTGTAGAGACATTGGGTTATTTCTAAAATTCCACTGGCTGGCCGGCCCTGGAGAGTTTGTTAATAACAAGTCTTCCAGGAAACAACACGTACTCGTACTCTAAAATCAACTTAATCACAGTATTACTCAATTAAGTAATTGTGTCTCTAAACCACAATCTCTGACAAGGTCACCAAACCAAGATTTAAATTCTGGCCTAGCACTGATGAATGCAAACCATACGTTTTTATGAAGCTGCCTTTGCATACATAATCTTGAGTGAGCTGAAGTAAGTGCTGTGTCTGGGTCTTAAGGTCTTCAGCAGGAAAGAAAGAGGCAAGGAGACATTTTCCCTTTTCGTCTTTAAAAAGTACTTAGAAATCAAGAAAATACTATAACAAGTACTATGGTACTATAAAGTACTATAACTGCCTGTTCTTGTTCCAGCTGTACCCCTCCCCACTTTTTTTTTTGGCTTAAGATTATTTCTCCCAAGCAAACCTCAATAACTCGCTTTTAAAAGGACACCTTTCTTCTTAACTTTTCTAACAGAAGAATGTTACTCAGCTTCACCTTTTGTCTCTTCCCACCCCTGGGAAAAAATTAACTTCTTCTCCCTCCCAAAACATGTGCTCAAAAAGTGTCAGAGCACCTTGCTCTGACAGAAGAATTTAGCCTTACCCCCAGCCCTGCATCCTGTCTCTTCCCAGCTCTGAGGGGAAGATAATGTAAGCGCTGCACGTGAGCCTGCATTTGTCTCGATAAAACCAGGGTCATTGCATGTATGAGCCTGATGCTGCCTGAAGTGCAAAGGGCCTCCAGAAAGCTGGGAGCACTTCGCCAGGCCCAAGTAGATGGAAACAGTGACTTTGGGGGCTTGGATGCAGAGGGTTCAAGGGTAAAACTAAGTTTTTCTTCCACAGTAAGTGGCTCTCCGGGGAAGTGTGGCTACTGGAGCTGGCTGCACTGCCAGGCGGGGCCTTGAGCTCAGCCTCCCGGGCTCTTCCCATCACCACGTTCGCCTCTCGGTTTAAAGCAGGGCTCCTTGTGACGTGGCCCAGGGAATGGTGGTGATTTTTGCTAGCTGGTGGAGCCCTCCTGAGCTGTCAAGGCCAGTGGGAACAAGGCAAGAGGACACACAGAGAAACCTCAGGCTGTGTGAAGAAGGGGGTACAAAATGGTACACAGGTGGCTTTACACCGCTGGGCATTGGTGCCAGAGGAAGAGTCAGAGGCCTCACACAGCTCTTTCTTAAGCGGGGAGCTGTCCCTTCATGCATGGCTCTCATGTTTTCTGTGAGCTTTCTTTCTTTCTTAAAGTCGATATTCTTAACCTTCACTGGTACCAGAGTAAGAACTTCTCTGCTCTGTCCGTGGTGCTCCTTACTCTGTTTCCACGGACCTTCCCTCTCCCTCCCTACTCACCGTAGTAATCCAAGACTGGCACGTGAGTGTCTGCCTTCTGCTTCTGTCCCACTGAAGGTTTTAGAGGCTTCAAGAAGTCTTTTGGAGTGACAGTGCCTAGTCCTGTCATTTTGTTCTCAGTCTGACAGTGCAGAAAGCAGGCGTCATTAGAGCTGTTTTGGCTGTGAAAGGAAGCATGTTACCAGGCAGTTTCACCGTGCTGGTGGCAGCATGCTAGGAAGCCTGTTCAGTTGGTCAGAAGATGTCTCCCGTGGACCTGGGGGAAGGACAGCAAGGTCACGTGGGCTTCACATGGGTGCTAACTTCGCGCCACCTGTCTGCACACACTCTCTCTGCTTCCCCTGCAGGAGGGCCGCAAGAACGAGGTGCTGCTGTCCAAGGTGAAAGCCAAGGCCTCCTGAAATTCCCCAGCCATCATTGTACGTCACTGATTTTTGTTTAAATGCCATGTATCAGCTACAAGATCATGAAATGGTTCTGAACACTATGGTAGAGAGATGAGGGTGTAATGATTTTCAGCACCCTGGATACTTTCTGTCTCCTGCTGGCTTCCATTCCATCTCTGTTGGTCGTCGTTGATGGATTCAGACAGTGTAAACATTGTGGCCTGGATAACAACCATCATCCTCTGAAGAAGTGTGGGCAGTATTTGTTCTCTGTGTCCATGAACTTTTATTTCTGCAGTAACATTGCACATAGGACGGTACCTATGTCTGTATGGACTCTGAATAAAGAGGAATTCCTTTGTTCAGCACATATGAATTGAACAACCACTGAGAAGTTAGGCATTGAGGGAGATGGAAGTATAAAACAGTCCTGCACGCTGGGCACCCAGCACGTGGCCCAGGGAGCAGATACAGCCCACTTGACCCCAGAGCTTGGCCAGCTGGGAGATTTCTTAGTAAACAAAGGCCTTCATAGCTGAACAACCATCCCAGGTGAGCGCTGCTCACCTGGGCCCTTCACTTGCCCATAGTGCCTTTTGTTCCTGGCTCCTTGAGGTGCCAGCCAGCAAGCTTAATGGTGTAGTAACTAGGATGAAAACTCAGTGTCTGCCATTGGCTTAATCCTTCCGCATCGCTCAAGTTCATTTCACCAGAAATAGAAACATGGGCCTCACGTTGAGGACTTAGATAAAAATCACGCCTTACTACGGGATGGCCTAGCTCTCGTTTGAGTCACAGCCAGACTGTGGATGGTCTGGTGCATTCCCCACGTTAAGAGCGCACTCCGTGTGCCCTGCCTTCCGGAGGCCATGGTCTGAGCACGGAGAGGGAGGTGCGACACACACACGGTTCTCTGCAGGTCAGGGCAGTGTGTGACACATCTCAGCACGGACCATGAGCAGGTCCCAGGTGGTGTCAGGAGGAAGAGCAGTGAGTGGTGCAGAGATCCAGGAGGCTTCGTGGAGGAGGCACGATGGGGGCCTGATCTGAAGGAGGCACAGATAGGTGGGAAGGCCATTTGAGATAAAGTACAACTGTGGCTGAAAATGCAAGAGTGTGCGGGAGAGCACAGGGAGTGCTTGTGGGAAAGGAGTGGACAGGCTGGGGCCGGCCTCTGTGCAGGAAGCTTTAGAGACCAGTCCGGAAAGGTGGGCTGGGACCAGCCTTTGGAAGGCCTTGCAGGGAAGGCTGAGGGGCTGACTTCATGCCCTGGAAATGAGCAGCCCAAAGCAAACACGGACCTGCAGCCCCGGCCCCCAGCGACCTCGCAGCTCAGTCACGTTCAGGAAGCCCCAGCTTGAGGTTTGTGATTCCTTCCGCATAACCCTTGCACACATACCAGTCAACAGGTTTGGGCCATAAAACATAAAAGCTTAAACATGGCAGGCACATGGGCCATCCAGGGCAGCGACAGGAATATCATGTTCATTTTTAGTTCCCTGATGTATGTGATTAAGCAGAGCTGATGTGTACAGACTTAACTAAAGAAAATCTCATACTGGACTAACAGCAGCCATTGGTTGGCGGGCCAGGGCTGGTGAGGTCTGCCTGACGGGGATGGGGGTGGCTGCCGCCAGGGCTGGGTAGAAGCAGCGGCATTTGAAGCGGCCTTCCCATGCTGAGCCCTGGACGCCTCCACGTAGGCTGGTCCCTGCACCATGCTCATTTGTGGATTTTGAAGGGGCTCAGTGAAGTGAAAGTACGAAATTGCCAAAGAGCAAGTGGCACTTGGATGGCAGAGAGAAGACAGCAGTTTGACTGAATTACTTCAGGTTCAGGAAAACTCCGTTCTCTTGTTGAGAAGCTCACAGACCTCCCTAACTAACAACTTTTGGAGGAGTTAGGAGATTATTCAGATATTTGTTCAAAGATGGTGGGAGGAAGAGTGAGTGACGTTCTGGGGTTACCATAGGCCACCTCTGTGTGTTGTTGGGGAAAGTATGGCAGGACGAATTTAAAGCAACCAACCTTTATTTTTTAAAAGGGGGGCCTTCGTGTTGAGCTGTGTTTCTAAAGAGTTTTATTTGGTTTGGTTTTGTTGCAGGGAGGTATCAGGAGATATCTTTTCCCTTTCTTTCATCCTCAAGGCCTAATACAAATAATAAATGAGTTTCTGTTCCTTTAACACATTTTGAATCAGACAGCAGAAGCCAGCCTGGAGAAAGCCACGTTTGCCTGCAGATAATCCACAGAGTAGGTGGTGCCTCTGAGAGTACTTAGGATATGACATGTGCTTTATATTTTATAGTCGGGCCGCACAGGCTGAGGCGATGCCCCGAGGTCCCAATGATTTCAGACGCCAGCAGGGGGGCCAGGACCATGTCTTCCTATGGGCGCAGACAGTGTGGCTGTGTGTTCTACCAAAAGGGAGGGGAGGGGGCATCCCTCAGTTACTTTAATGAAATTGTGTCAGGAGGAATGAGGTCCCCGGAAGCATGCAGTTGTCCCTGCGTGGCCACAGCAGTGCACTTCACTAACGGCAGACGTCCCGCGGCTGGACCCCGGGCTCTGGAGTTCTCGGGCAGCCTCGGATGGGAGCTCCCCTCCCTCCCACACGCATTACATGGGGCTGCTTTGGTTTAAACCAAAATCGGCACTGCTCTGAGCAGGACAAACCAGAAGATCTTGAGGCATGTGGGGAGATACTTGGGACATATTTCCTGTTGTCCTTGGCCTGGGTTCAGTCTCGTGGGTCACTGGGGTCAGGAAATAGCACTCGAAGGAGGTGCCGAGTGTTAGAGAACAGCTGCCATGGTTACACGTAGGGGTTTGCTTCTTTGTTTACAGAGAGGGCAGATTCCAAGTCTGTTGGGCCTGAGCTCTTGTTAGAGTGGAGTGCATGGTTTTAACTGGGTTCCGGTTCGTAGCCCGTGTTCTGTGGATAGCCAGGTCCTGCCATTGTCCACTGAGTGAGAGCAGAGCAGAAGGCAGGGGGCTGGTCCAGATAGGAGGCCTTTCCCCGCCTGAAGAAGCTCCCTGACAAACATCATAGCTCTCAGGACCTTCTGAAACCAGGGGCAGAAGATGGGGAAGGCCTCAGGCAGCCCTCTTACTCCCTCACAAAGTGCCATCCCTGTGTCATCAATGACCCAAGTCACCTCTAGTGACCAGAGCAAACCTGCCTGAAAGGGCACTTTGCTCTGTAAACCTGTGCCTCCCTGATTTCTGTCGCTTCAGCCCCACATGGCTTTGTCTTGCCCACTCTGCGGGGGGCTGATGATCAGTGTAAGAGGGAAGCAGGCACTGTAGCAATACGTTTTAACAGTGACTGGCTGAGCCTGAGATGTAGCTAATCGGCCTGAAACATGCTTGAGGAAGAACACTTTCAGGAAGCCCTGTATGACTTAGTGCCGTCCTCCACGGAAAAGCACACCTCACTGCAGAGCAATGCAGTGGGGTCCAGTAGGAAGAGGAGCCCTGGGTCTGGCTGTGTGGCTGGGCACTCACTGGGTGACGTGCCTTGTGTGATTCGTCTTCAGCGCCCCCCACTCCTCCTTACAGCACATGGTGATGGGCTGCATGAAAAATAATTTACCGTGGCCTTCTCTCCTCACAATAAACATGTAAAAACATTAGGGGGGGTTTGGGAGCTGGACTGCAGCCAGTTGGACAATGTGGGGATACTCAGTTCACCATGCCAGCCTCATGTCAGTGGCTCAAACCAGCAAGTTCCCACCCGCCCGTGGCCATTGGCCTGGCCTGTTGCCACGCCTGCACCGCTCTCCCTCCGAGGTCGTGGGCGGTGGTTTTCCCTGACCATCTCATACTGGTACAGCCCATTCAGTGTCAGCCTGCAGGCCTGCTCACACTCTGCCCTTGCCCTGCTGTCTGTCTGGACGGCACTTGGTGGCACTGTGAATCATGGTCCTTTGTGAGCCCTGCCTCCCCTCTGGAGTGTAAGAGCAACAACACAAGCAGGGGCCTGGTCTGCGTGACCACAGCCTCCCCAGCATCTGGCTAGCCCGAAGAATCAGGACATTCCGATTGGGTAAAATAGCTTCTTTCAGTTGCAACTCTGCATCCCTGTATCAGCAAACTTTAGATGCAACCTTTCGTCTAATTTATGCTTAGTTTGCGAACGGGTAGACAATTTCATTCAGCAGCTCTAGAGAATCTCAGGATGTATTTGTTCCACTTTAACCTTGAAGGTTGAGATGAAAACGGTGTCAGAGGTTTCACACCTTTCAAAGGAATTACCTTTTCCTGATGTTTGGTTTTCCCCTCATGGGGTGAGGAGGGGAGGGGGGCACACTGGTGCAGAGATTAGATCACAATTCTGCTTTGGCTCAGAGTATGTCCTGAATCTAAAGGTAACTTGACTGGTTGAAATGACAGCCGCACGAAAGCAGGCAGTGGAAAGCAGCACTCGCTTACAGTGGTGTGTGGGTTGCACAGCCTCCTTGGAGGGCAGCTGGGCCGGATCACTCAAAAGTGCAAATGCATAGACTTTGAGCCACCAGTGCTACTTCTCACGTTTCCTGTGTACAAGGATGTTCATTGCAGCATTGTGTGTGACAGCAAAAAATTGGGATCTACACCAACATAGGATGATGGTTAAATAAATGATGGGGAATCCATACAATGAAATATTAAAAGAACAGAGCCACTGTGTATATACTGCCATGGAATGGTCCCCAGGGTGCATGGTTAACGGGGGGAAAGGTTCAGTAGTGTTTAGTACACTAGTGTTTATTTTTAAAAAGAGGAAGGGGATGAATGTGTGTGTGTGTGTGTGTGTCTGTATCTGTACACACACACAAATGTGTATCAAACACATCTGTGCGCACATGCCTAGGTTATCTCTGGGAGAATACACAGCAACTTGGCAGCCTTGGTTTGCCTCTGGGAAGAGGGGTGGGAATTACTTTTCACTGTATACCTTTTGTACCTTTTGAATTTTGTACCATGTACATGTATTATCTATTAAAAAAATAAAGTTTTTAAATTTTAATTTGGTTTACTTTTTTTAAAAAAAAGAAACAAGACAGAAGATTCTCATGTAATAAATTGGCTTTCCTTAAGAATTTAAAGCCCTAGAGCCACAGTTAAATTATCCTTTTCTTGAGTCGGAGGGAAACTAGGGAAGTGAAAAAAGGAACAGCTTTGGGGAGACAAGCGGTGAAGATGGTTCTGCTCCAATTGTGTGAGCGCGTGGGGGTGATGGGAACCGACTGAGGTGGCTACGCCCCGGGAACAGACTCGGGCTGCCGCAGGGTTGCCTCTTTCTCGGGAGCATCATAGCACAACCCCTGTTCTTCGGGCCTTTGCGGTTCAAAACATGGAGATGGTACCTCTGAGCCATGGTCCAAGGGGAGCTGTTAAGATCCTCTGCATGCCATTCCTGTCCTGCGTGGAAACCTGCCATGGGCGATCCTCTCCCCCCATCCCTTTCCTTACCGGCAGAACTCTGATTTTATCCACCTCGGGCGGCGATGGTCTAGCCCCAGGAGAGGATTCATGACAGCTGTTCTAAGAGTCATAGGAATCCTATTTCTCTGCCAAGAACTGGTTTACACATGGGTATCTAACCCACTAACAACCAGTATCTGCTACAACAGCTGCACATGGTGGCTGGTCGATAAATAGTCCTCCTAAAATTTGTTCCTGATTGTGCATTTTATGAAGGACGGGATAGGGGAGAAGGTCATTAACACCGCCTGGTGTCTTTCAGCCAAAAGGGGAAAATCCCCAATAATAGCCCCGAGCTTAAGCTATAGCCCTTAAAACACAACAATGATGGATAACTGAGAAGGCCATTTGAGAATTACATACCTACCCGCCCCACTTCTTCCAGCTTAAAGAACGTCTCCATACCTCAGACATCAGATGAGCCAATGGTGGAGTGCACTGTTTTGTGTAAATTAAAAAGCCTAATCAGTAGGCAGCCAGCCCACCTCAAAAATCAGGTAGACTGTAGCCGAGATGATTTAGTCCAGGTGTCCCCCTCGTCAAGGCCCTTGGATTCAAACATACATTTAATAATAACAGAAAGGCCAAGAGTCACCATGGCAGTTTGAGGAGGGGTTTTGGTGGAGGTGTTTGTTTTCGCATTCCACAACAGCCATTTTCCCATTCTCAGTGATGTGTGTGTGTGTGTGTGTGTGTAGATTAGAGTGATAGATACAGATGATAGATAGTAAACAGATATGCATGTATACACACGTACATAAATGATTCTGAGCCTAGAAATGAATGCTTCAAAAGTATTTTTATTACATATATACAAGTCAGTATGGTGAAGTAATGGGGAAATTCCTCACAGCTGCTCCCTGTGTGGCCCAGAAGTGGAGAAAAGACCTCTCCAGGGGTTCTCGATGGTGCTGCACACTGAAATCACCTGGGGAGCTTTAGAAAGCACTGCTGCCTGGGGCTCACTCCCCAGAAATGACCATGTAATTGATCTAAAAAGCCACCCAAGCATCCAGCAGTCTGTCACTGACCAAAAACAAAGTCTCCAGAGAACTTGATATATGTTACCAAATCTCTTTGAACACCCGATTCAGTAGATGTGGGTTTCACTGAACACTTTTATAAAACAAAACTTGAGATGATCCTCATCCCACAAATTGAGATATACTGTTGGGGAAATGGGTTGAATTGGGTTGATAAAGAGTCACGGAAGGACTGTTTCACAAAGGACACACACAGTCTCCTCAGTGGGCCACAGCTCTCGGAGGAATATGGCATTAGACAAAGGGAAGGCAAATCAGCTTTGACTCGGTCAATTCCAACCAAGGAGCAGTCACTGCCTACAGTGCTGTCTGGAACAGATTCGGAAACCGAGTTCCCGCTCAGTGAGGAAATGCGCCGGGATTGATTAGCAATGTCCGCCACACATACGGGCATGGGAGTCACCGCACACAAGCCACACATGGGCTGCCTTTGGCACTGCTGTTCTCCAGTCCAGGCCCAGTGCTATGGCTCAATGTCACTGACACTCAGTGGTGGGGGAAGGAAGGCTCCAGGAGAACTGCTAACGGGGAGAAATCCAAGTTCCCTCCCCACAACGCTCCGTGCATGTCTCTCCAAGCCCTGTGTTTATCGCTGCTTGGTAAAGAGGCTTTTGAAGGCATTGTTGTAGTTCTTGTTAAATGCTGTGTAAATCAGGGGGTTGAAGAAAGAATTGGAGTAGCCGAGCCACAGAAATATGCTTTTCCAGATGGGGGGTAGGCTGCATGCACAGAGGGGACTGATGAGCTCCGTCAGGAAGAAGGGGATCCAGCACAGCACAAACACGCCAATGAGAATGCCCACCATCAGGGCCGCCCGCTTCTCCTTCTGCTCCCGCCACGAGTCCCCAGCCACCTGAAAGGCCACCGTTGGTCGCCGCACGGTGAATACCATCTCGGCCTCATGAGGTGCCTCCTTCTCCTGGAACAAAGGGAACGTGGTATTAAAAAATAAAACAACAATGGACGAGTCCTGACATGAGGCTACTCCGGTCTCGGCCACCACCTCCCCTGCAGCCTTACTCAAGATGCATGTAGACCATAATCCATTAAAAATATTAGGTGAAAAAGCTCCTGAAACTGTAGGTTAAAATAAGGTCTGAAGGTTCTTCAGGGAGAGTGGCAACCCCCACAACGTCAACTAATCTGATATAAAAAGGGAGGGAGGCAGTTAAGAGCCTGGGTGCCTGGGCGTCAGACCCAGGCTTGAGTCCCATCTCCATAGATTATGTCCCCCTCTATGAAGCTAGGTGACCAGAGTCCCCTCCGCCTACCATTCCCAATTCATGAAGATGAATTCATGAAGATGAATTGGGAATGTGTGTTGGATGCCCAGCACAACCCCTGGCCCATGCACTCATCCATTCAACACTCATGGAGTGGGCTTGGGGCTGGGACTAGGACCCCCAAATAGAACAGACGCAGGCCTGCCCCTCACAAAGTTCACAGCTGGAAAGGCAGCCTGTAAACACTAATATTGCAAGAAATTATTTAACTACTGTGTTAAATGAATTCAGTGTAAGTTATGGGACAATTCTGTATTGCCTAGCTGCAAAAAACCAACTGTAAATGCTTTTGTGGTAATAATTAGCTGCCATTTAAGGAGCCCCAGCACAGGCTCCACCCCTCACTGCCACCCTGTGGTTAACACCTCTTCACCTCCAGAGTCTCAGCCTAAAGGCTACCAAGACTGAGTGGCCTTCCTGACGCTCCCAACCGTATCACCGTTTGGTGCCATGTTCTCCTCTTGCAGCCATTTGTGTGATGTTGGCTGTGATGTCTGGCCCAAGCTGTAGGAGGGCAGGGACTGCCTCTCCCTTGTACACTGTCTGTCTGGCAGCAGCACCTGGCACCAGGAAATAGCTGCTAAATTAATGATGGATTTTACAACAGAATGGTCTACAACTATATGTCTCTTCCTTTTCGGAATGCTGCCAGGCATGGCCACAAATGCCACCGAACACACACAGGCAAGAGGCTCCCAGGCAAAGGCTGTGTCTGGTTAGACACGACCGGACACAGCTGTCAGGACAGCCACACGACCGACCGTGCGCACTTGACAGTGGTCATGCACATTCACTTGTCTTCTCTCACGTGGGTCACCGTGGCCAAAGCCAAGCAGGTGGAGAAGTTCCCAAGTGGCCTGACTTAGGCAAACCCAGGACTCCGCACTCAGCACTGCCTTCAAATCCAGGGTCTTCTACTTCCCCCACCACCCCGGGTTCTGTTAGTACAGGCCACTAACTTGACCTGAAAACAGATCACGAAGATGTGGACGAAAACCAGTCCTTTTCTTTGCGAGTGCTCACAGCATCCTGTGCCAGCTACTTGGGAGAGAGAGAATTGGAAAGACAAGTGACTCCAGCAACGGAACAAACTGCAGTCCCTCCTCTCACACCCCTTGCCCCCTCCTAAGCCCTGGCGTGGCAGACTGCACCCCTGGGGAGGGGGGCATCTACAGCCCCCTCTTGAATAAGCCCCCCAAGCTTCCCCAGTCCTCCCACAGGCAGGGGGGAGCTGCATGTCACCTTCCCCCGGTTGCAAATAATACCAACCAGTTCCCTCAGAGCAGACCATCATCAAGTCACGAAAGGAAGTCCGAGGATCAGACCTGGCTTCCTGAAATCACCCCGTGAATCTTTAGCCATCTGTTTTCGGGAGGGAAAAGTATTATCAGAGCACGAGAGGAAGTGGAAGGTACTTTGTTTTCCTCCCACTAAGCTCACTGAGAGTCACTTTTCCAGCCATTTCTCTGCTGACCTACATGATCTCGCAGGCACTTGACTTCCTCTACTGGGTAATGCAAATCCCAAATCCTTGCTATACTATTGAAGTGAAGAAATGGGGTGAATTCGGTTCAAAGAATCTTTGGGGAAGAGAAACAAAGCAAATGCACTGATTAAACAGGTTAAACCACTGCAGCATTAAGCAGAGTCTACCTTTACTCCAGCAGGGTGTCTGTTTGCTTAGAAGTCTGTGTTGACAGCTTTTCACCTGAGCCTGCTATGCCCTGTGTAGGGTAACGCTAGAAGACAATGATTCCAGAAACAGACTCAAAGAAAATGAGTCAATCAGGGATGATTCTGGTTTGCTGGGAGACCGACTCGTTTGGCTTTTCTTATTGGAAATGCAATAACTAGTAGGATACCAAAAGACCTGAAGAAGAGCAACACCCAAGAAGCTACTGTAAAACAGACACTATGCTAAGTGCTTGTCATGGATGACTCATCATCCCCACACCAAACCTTTAAGGCAGTATTGTTATTACTATTAGTATCACTATTTTACTGTTGAAAAAACACTCTGAGAGGTTAAATACCTTGTCCAAGGTCACAGAGGGGTTTATTTATTGTTAGATCTGATGCCAAACATGAGTAATTGGAAGCCACAACCGCATTCTTAACCCCTACTTGTTATTCTGCACCTTAAGTAAAAGTAATCGATCTGAATGGGTTCCCACAGAACCTGTGTTAAGGATCCTATGTAAGCTTGGGATGCTTTCAGAACAGACATCCATCCAGTAAGCAGCAACTGGCGCTGGGGCCACCCCAGAGTTTCTTCATCTTTCCTCTGTGGTCTTTGGCATATGTCTAGTACTTGGCTAGGTGGTTCCATACCCCATCTTAGTTATAATAGCAACCATGTAAGGAAGGAATGAGGAAACCAAGGCTCAGGTCAAGTTAGTGATTAGATAGGATACGATTCTGAGCCCCCAATTCTCCATCTCTAACTATGAACCTTTTCTGTATCGTAGACTTACTGTGAGGGTTACAGGGAGACAGTAGTATATAGTAGGACCTCATAAATGTCTGGTTCATGTCCACCTTTCCCTTCCCTCTCTTCTAAGAAAAACTCCAGCTGCCACAGAAGGAACCTACGGACATTTATAATCCTCTGAAGTTGTCAGGTAAACATCCTAATAGGAAATAGAAAGGGAGAGCCGAAAGAAGAATGGTTCCCCATCACTGTGGAGCTACCAGTTTGCACTCTGACCACACAGCTCAGGCATCCTGTTTGGCAAGACTCTCCACAAGGCTGGTGTCGGGGCAACCACATAATCCTAGTGGCTAATAACGCCTTACAACATCTGCGGACATGGAGAGACTTCTGATTCTGGTTGAAGGTGCTCTGGCTTATAACTGGAATTCCCTGTTTCTAACCAGAGCTCAGCAGGTCAGGACTTGGAATAACCGGGGTCCATTCTCTCTGCGCAAAGTTCACTGAGATAACTAAGGTGCAAGTCTCATTTCTCTAAGACACTTTAAAGAGATAACTAATCAAAATAGCCCCTCAAAGTAAACAGAAGCTGGCTAGCTGATCTGACAAACTAGAACAGGAGCGTTTCTCAGCTGCTACTCTTGTACAAAATAAACCAAGAAAATAAATTAAAGATGTTTTCTTGTAAAAAATAAAAGTAGAGCGCTGCTAGGCTAGGCTTGAAGAAAATTAATTTTCTCTTCAGTGTAATTATATACACAACAGATTATAACTTTGCTAAGCTCTTGGGTATGATCATACATAAAGTATAATTGCTATCATTCTTGTATTTGGAAAACATGGATTTTTATTGGGAGTTTAGTCACCATGGGATGGCTAAGGACCTACGGGAGTTAATGCTGAGAAGTGGCAATGTAATCAAGTGTGTTAATTAAAGTTAGACTACATTTGTGTTTTCAGCTCTAATATCATCTGAGCTACAGTCATCCCCCTTTATGTATGGGTACCAATAAAAGGTCCTCTGCTGAGGCAAGAGTTCTTAGCCTCAGGTCCCTGGACTGCCAGGCCAGAGATTCTTGGCACAAGTGGAGGGTGTAATGGAGAGACGGGAAGTTTTGCCTTCTGTATACACGTTGTCCAGCCTCAGTGCTCTGATGTGCCCGAGGACCAGGGCCCTACCTCAGAGAGTCCCAGAACTGGATGCAATGCCTGCATCCTCGGGAGAGCCAGTGGGGAAGAAAGGCTCAACCTCAGTCTCCAGCGATGGGCTTCAG
Source organism: Rhinolophus hipposideros (assembly GCF_964194185.1). NCBI lineage: Eukaryota > Metazoa > Chordata > Mammalia > Chiroptera > Rhinolophidae > Rhinolophus > Rhinolophus hipposideros. Next base: position 11,389,886 of record NC_138052.1, read on the forward strand.
GGAGTGCCCTATGCAAACTGGGCGAGCAACTCCTTCATATGTTTCTGGGTAGAAAATCCAAGGCTTTTTTCAGTATTCAAGGAATTCTGTGACCGGCTAAAAAGGTAAGAACCATGGAGTTTGGTTCTCACTCTTCCACTGAGAAGCTCAGCCTGGTCCAAGAACTACACGGATTTCAGAAGTAGCTTATTGCAAGGTCATCAGTGAAAACACACAGTCCCTGCACATTTGTCCACATCTGCCTTCATTTCTGCCCCCTCCACTCTTCCCTGGCAATCCAATCGGAGAGAAAAGTGCTAAAGAGGCAGGATGAACATAAAAACGTAAGGGGAACAAGGGTGAAGTTTATAGAGAGGGAAAGCCAGGGATGTTTCTGAAGCTGTAGTGAAAATGCTCCTTGGTGCACCCAAGAATTCCTGTCCACTCTCAGACAATGAGGTGCCAATCTTAAAAGAATCAAGCCGTGAAACCAGAATGTTTTGTTACCACTGGTATAATTTATTTCACTAAATTTCATTTCCTAAAGCTAAAATAACCTTGCAGTCTGGCATGGGAATGTGTTAGAGCCCTCAGTTCTTTAGTAGAATCAGAACGAGAATGGTGATTTTCTGCCACCCTCTTCCCATATCTGAGTTCTGACTGAATGAACCGTGGTCCCACATGCAGTTCCATCCACAAGCCCATCAGCTGCTTAGTCTTTGATTTGGTCCAGATGACAACCAAACGTTGGACAAGTGACAAAAACATAAAGGGCTGTGTACTTATTTCAGGTCGCTCGGGGCTGATATGCTGTATGTTTATGGCACTGGCTAATGTTAATATAGATGATTGGCTCAGAAAGCCAAATATTTTGTAATATGACATTATCTAAAACTTAGATCCAAGTTGTCACAAACCCTGTAGCTCAATACTACACATCTATCCTGCCCTTTACAGTTTATAAAGTGCTTTCCTATTCACTATTCAGTCTTTCAGCACCACTGTAGTCTGGACAGGCTTCTAGCAGAGCACCTATAAAACTTTATTGCATTTATAATTCTATAATTATGGTCTACTAAAAGTAATCCCTGGAAAGCAGAAACCTTGCTTGCTCATTCTTTGAAAACCTGAGGCTACCACACTGCCCGATACGTAGGTCAGTAAAACTCAGTCAAGTCATTTTGAACACCATCTGCATATCTTATTGTGGTGTGAAAAATCTGTCTACAGGGTCACTGACACTTCTTCTCAAGGTGGAGCCTAATTCCCCTTCCCTAGAGTGTGGGCAGGAAGTAGCGATGCACTGTAATGAATAGACTAAGGGAAGTGATCTTACGTAACTTCTGAGACTAGGCTGAAGAGGCACTATAGTGTCCTGCCTCATTCTTGGATAAGGGGGAGCCAGCTGCCATGTTGTGATGACACTCAGGCAGCCCTATGCCAACAGCCATGTGAGTGAGCCATCTTGGAAGCAGAGTCTCCAGCCCCAGTCAAACCTTGGAATGACTGCTGCCCCATCCATCATCTTGGCTGCAACCATAAGAGGCCTGTCATGCAGGGTGGCCTGCGGGGTCTCAGCTCCTGCTCCCCACATAAGAACACAGGATATGGTGAGGCCAAAAAGGAACACCCACGGAACCATAGGTAGGGGAGTCATACCGCTATAATCTCACTGGAGGCTGGATTCACATGATGTGTGACCTGCTGCCCGCTTTTCTGCCAACCGACAGATTCCCCTTGACTCGACTCCCCAGTGCAGCCGTGGCAGTTATATTAGTGGCCAATGGCTCAATGGTTACAGCTAATGGCCAACTAGCCACAGTTGATGGCCATCTACTACCCAAGCGAGCACCTTTCCACATGAGGCCAAGAGCCTGGAAACTGCACTCCTGGCTCTGTCCCCACAAGGCCTCAGGCAGAACCACCCAGCTACATTCTCAGTTCCCAGTGCCTGACCCACAGACATGTTTGTTATTTTAAGCCACTAAACACTGGGGTAATTTGTTACACAAGCAATAAATAATTAATCCACCTATGATGGTAACAGCAGTAAAAGGAATACAATAATAATTTATTACATAAAATTTGTAAGAGGAATTTTTAAAACTAATGAAAATAATATAGCAGCTATCATTTATGGTTTGTATTTCAAATACTCCATATACACTATTATCTCATGTACTCTTCACAAGAATATTACGAGGCAGTTGGCAATATTTCCACTTTACCTACAGGGATATGCAGACTTAGATTAAAACACTTGGCTAAAGCGCTAACAAGTAGCACAAAAAGAAATGAAATCCAGGTCTCATATACTCATTACTGTTATATTCATTTTTCTTCTAATTTTGAAAGAAATTAAGCCATTTCCATGGACTGCGCTCTCAGTAGTGGGCCTACTGTGCCTAAGTAGGTTCTGGTATCAATGGCAATCAAACAATTGAAAAGAAAAAAATGTTGATGTCCTATTTTAAAAGCCAAATAAATCATCTCTATTGACTTTGCTTTTTTTTTTCTTCTAACCATTGTAGGGCATAGGGTGGTAAGAAACAATCCTAACCCATGGAGGTTCCTTTGGGGCCAGAATATACTGAATATGTGATGCCCAGCCTAGGAAATTGAAACAAAGGATGGTGGGGTAGAAATGAACCCTGTCTCCTGAGAGAAGTGGGCAGTGCCTGTGCTCAGCTTTATTCAGCTCTCCTGGAAAGGGAAGTTCACCAAGGGTGCGTGGTTTTGAGATCCTGCTCCCCGTGCCCCACCATGGCTGGGATTTGACTGCCTCAATCCTGTGAAGGTGAGATCCTGTGAGCAGTGGGACAGTGCTCAGAAGTTCAGTTTCTGGAGACAGCATGGAGTTGTGAAAACATAATGAAAAAGGCAGTGACTTTAGATCTGGTACAAAATTCAGCTTCTTCACACTCAACAACTGTAGATGGTCTTGGATGAACTAACTTCATGCCCCTTAGTTTTATCATCTGGAAAATGAGGGCTGTGTGGCAAAGACAGCACTGCCCTAGATTTCACAGCTAGTGGCTGGACAATGCACTGTGAAGGGAAGTGACATATGTCCACTTCAGGGCTGCTACACAGCCTTATCAGAGGGGGATACGTTCCGAGACCCTCAGTGGGTGCCCGAAACCTCGGGTAGTACCAAACCCCATACATATTTTGTTTGTTCCTATACAGCTGGTCCTTGAATAACATCATTTCATTCAATGTGATTTCATTATAATGTTGAGATGCGGTAGGAATCTAACTCTTGTTTATATCAATTAGCCTGTGGTAAAACTGTGGTTTCCTTATACTGCATTTCACTTCACTTAAAGTTGAAGAACCTATTGATGAGCTTAAGTGAGGACTTATTGTACATACATACCTTTCATTTAAAGGAAGCACTTTATAACTTCTCTTTGGCATACTGAATTGCCAGCATCACTACTCTTGTGCTTTGGGGCCATTATTAAGTAAAATAAGGGTGATACGATGACAGTTGATCCGATAGCAGAGATGGCTAAGTGACTAATGGGTGGGCAGCATCTACAGTGGGGATATGCTGGACAAAGGGATGATGCATGTCCTGGGCAGGATGGAGTGGGGCGGCATGAGATTTCATCATGCTACTAAGAATGGCATGTGATTTAAAACTTAGGAATTGTTTATTTCTGGAACTTTCCATTGAATATTTTCAGACTGCAGTTGATCTCTGGTAACTGAAACCATGGAAAGCAGAACTGCAGATAATGGGGGGAGCTACTGTATCTCCACAGCAACCTTTGAAACCACATGTTCAAAACAGCAGAGCTAAAAAAGGACAAGTGGCCCAGACCCATGAGTTTCTTCCTGGAAGAGAGCTATGCAGGAGGGCCATCAGACCACGCTAAACTCTGAGTAAGAGTGAAATAAAGTCAGCAACATTACCCAAGAATTTGAGTGAAAGCTTCACGGAGCCTAAAGAAGAGGATACTCTCCAACACCATCTCATCCACAATCTCAGCAATATATGATTCAAGACTCTCAGCCATGACTTAGGCCAATACTATGTGTTAGAGAAGAGCACTCGCAGCCCAAAGTGGGGCCAGGGCTCGCTCCCGGTCCATTGCCAGTGAATAGCTAAATGACAACACTGTCCCTGTCTCCCAGAGCTCTTTCTCCCTGCAAATGACTACCCTGGACTGGCCAGGTTCCTGTCCAGTCACCTCCTCTTTGTATCACCTGCCTGAATGGGGTCTGTAAAAATGAACACTAAACTCAGGCTTGGCAAGCCTTTCTGATATCCATTGCACCAGGATTTTCTAGGTGCACATTGGATTGATGTGGTTATGAAAAGTCAGAGAGTCCTACCTTGGCAATCAGACAGAAAAGCTATCGTCACCCCAGGTATTTCCAAGGGACCTTTCAAAGAACATCAATTTTGAATAAATATCTCTCCTAACAACACTTTCCAATTATAGTCTTGACATTCCTATTTTAAGCTGCAAAATTCCTCTGTCACTTAACGAAGGGGGAAAAAGCCTGCTTTTTAAAACATGTATTTGAATAGCCTATCTGAGTTACCTTTCCAAAATTAAAACAAAACTAACAAGAAACTTACCCTTTCTCTTTCCCCCCTCAGGCTCCACCTCCCTGGTCCATATATTGGAAAGGAGCAATAAGTCCTGTTATTATCCAGGACTGTGAGTCTAAGACACCCCCTTACCACCACTGCCACCAAAAGGGAAACTTGGGGCTTCCACAGAGAGGAGGGAGCTGACATCTTTTAGGGCCTGGCCAAAAGGCAGAAAGCCTCCATTTTAAATAAATGGAGAGAAGTTCTGCCAAATTCAGTCTCCTCCACCTCATTCATTTCCAAGGTTTATTATCAGGCCTGTTACAGAACGCCCAGCAAGGTCCTGTGGGTCATCTTACTCCAGCCAGCTCCGCCTCCACAGTGGCCCAGACATTGTGATTCTCCTTCTTGATCTCATGTAATCCTCACCAAGAGCCCTATGAGCAGGAATCAACTTGTTGAAAGATGGGGAACAGGCCCACAGAGATGAAACAGATGCCCCACGGTCCTGGGCTGGGATTTGAAGGCAGGGTTCTATCTCCCTCCAAAGTAACTAGAGGAGGGCACTGAGGTTAGGATGGTGAAGGGAAAGTGACACTTGGATTTTATTTTATCCTCCCTCCTTCCATCTTGGCAGGGAGCTGGCCAGAATTATAGTCTCTGGAATGCAGAAGATGGACTAGGATGCGATGGGGACAGAAAATAAGGGATGAACGGTCACAGGAATGTGTTCATCTGCGCGATGAATTCCCAGCCCACCGCAGTGCCGAAGTGCCCCTTGGTCTATGCTGGACCAGGAGGTTGGCGGCTGCAGGACTCGCAGGAACACGTCACTCGGGGAAAAGCATCAGAGGGCGCCGCTGATCAGACGTGCCCTCGCCACTACCCAGAAACGCCGGCCCTGCGAGCGCCCTTCAGCCTCACGGTTCGGGGGTGCCAGCTCCAGCCCTGTTGTGCAGGTGCTGAAACCCTTTCCCCAGCACGCTCCAGGTACGCAGTGGCGACCCCTTCGCCCGAGCGCAGGATGCAGGTGATGAACCCCTCGATGTGCACGTCAGGTGAGCAGACGGCAAACTCCGCGCGCGCTGCTGGCCACGCTTTCCGCGCGCACCAAGGGCAAAAGCTTCCGCCGCCAACTGTTCCTCTCACCAAGCTTCCTCCTTCCCCAGCAACTCCTTGCTCCAAACCCCCACGCCTCAACGTGACCCTCACCTGCACCGTGGCGGGCAACGGCAGCACAGCCCTGCGACCGCGGCCGAAGCGAAACTTGGCCGCCTTGTAGATCTTCCAGTAGACAAACAGCACCACGCCCAGCGGCAGGTAGAAGGCTCCGCAGGTGGAGAAGACGGCGTAGGAGGGTTCCTGGCTTACCTGGCAGCGCTGGAGCTCAGCGTCATAGGCCTCTCCCCAGCCAAAGAGCAGCGGCGCCAGGGCGATGAGCGCAGAGAGCGCCCAAGTGAGGGCGATCATGAGCGCAGAGGCGCGGCTGCGGGTGCGCGGCGTGTACTGCAGGTGGCGCGTGATGGTCCAGTAGCGGTCCAGCGCCACCGCTGCCACGTTCCAGATGCTGGCGGTGCAGCACAGCACGTCGAAGGAGGTCCACACGTGGCACAGGCTCCGGCCCAGCCGCCAGCGCCGCGCGTCCGACAGCTCGCTCACTAGGCTCAGCGGCATCACCAGCGCTGCCACTAGCACGTCCGACACGGCCGTCGAGGCCACCAAGTTATGCGGCACACGATGGAAGGCGCGGACGCGCAGGATGGTGACCAAAACCAACAGGTTCCACAGGAAAGTGGCCGCGATCAGCAGCACCAGCAGCGTCACCACCAGCACCGTGAAGACGGAGACGGGCGGTTCTCGGCGGGGCAGAGCGGCGCCGCCTGGCGTCCACCCGACAGCCCTGCCAGGGCTCGCGCTGCTGCTACAGGCCTCCGGTCCCAGCGCGAGGGCGACGCCGGCGGCGGCTCCCGAGAGGTTCGCGGCTTCCATAGCGCGCTGCGCACGGTGTTCCGGCACCCCGCGGGGGACGCACGCGCGGCCCGGGGGCTCGCGCGGCCTGGGCGGGCGGGCGGGGCGGGGAAAGGGCCGCTGCGTCCCCGGGGAAGGCAAGCAGCGGTGCAGGTCGCTCTACCCTGGTCCCTCCTTGGGCCGCAGCTCCCCCTTTGGCGCCTCTGCCTGGAGCCCTCGTGGACCTCTTTCCCAGTGGAGGACACAGAGTGGGACCCTCAGGAGCCCAGCTCCTCTCGGCGCGCCAGTCCCTCCCACCTCTCCTAGGCGTTCCCGGGGCAACCAGCTGCCCTCGGGCTGCGGATTTCGGAGCGCAGCCGAGGGTCGGTGCGCACGGCGTGCTTGGAGAGATGCTCCCGGCTCCACCCAGGCGGCGCCGGGAGCTGGGCTGCACCAGGCTGGCGGGGGCGCAGGTGGTCTGCGGAAGCTGCCAGCAGAATGCAGGCCTTGACGCCGTCCCGCGGGTCTGCGCGCCTCCGCCGTGCGGAGGACACCCTAACTGCGAGAGCCTCCACGGGAAGTTCAGAGGCGCGTAAGAATTTCATAGCCGCCACCTTCGTGGACCCTGGGACGGGCTTGGTGGCAGGTTTGCGCTGAGGACACAGAGCTGAGGGGCCCGCCCCCATCCGGGACCGAGGGGATTTTGCTTTCCTCGAATCTGGGTCCTGCTGTAAACCTGAAATAGGAGACTCAGCTATTGGAGTATATAAAACGGGAAACTCCTAATCCTGGCTCCCGCTGGCCGCTTCACTAGCAGCACCTCCGCTGGGCGAGGGCTTCTTGGTGTCTTGAGTTCACTCTCTGGCTCCATGCAGGAAGAAATGAAGCTTCTGAGCAGCTGAGCAGAGGCCTGGAAGAGGGAGCATTTACTCCCTCTTGGCCATCCTGGGGCATCACCCTGCCCCATCATATCCCTGCTCGAACTTCCAACCCCGCACCCCTTTGCGAAGGCTGACATTCCTGACTATGTCTTCCAGATATTCATCTCCAGGTTAAGTCTGGAGTTATTTTTTTTGTTGACCCTTGGACAAAAGTAGAAGCCAATTAGAAAGGTGAAATTCCAGGTGGCCGGTTGGGGCAGTGGTTAGAGCGCAGTGCTCATAACACCAAGGTCGCTGGTTCAATTCCCACATGGGCCAGTGAGCAGCACGCTGCACAACTAGATTGAAAACGACTTGACATGGAGCTGATGGGTCCTGGAAAAACACATTGTTCCCCAAAATTCCCCAATAAAATTTTTTTAAAAAGGTGAAATACCCCTAACCTTCCACCGGGGCCCCCATCTTCAGTCTCTTACACTTAAAAAAAAAAAATAGCTCAATTATAATTAAATTAACCTAAAGCTGCATGACTTCTGTTCCTGGCAGTAGAATAGAAACATGAAAAACACAGAGCGCAAACTGCCCCTTCTCTTGTTAGGGCAGCAGACCTGCAGTCATCCACTGGCTTCTTCCTAACACTCTGGGAATAAGCACTGCTCAGGAGAGCTCAGTGGGCCCTGCACTCTGAGAGTCCGCCCCCCAGAGAGAGAGAGAGACTTTTTTCTGGAAAGGGCCCCCCCGGGCTGCAGCAAGTGGAGGGGTTTTCTTCCCCTGAGCAGCCCTACCTCGCACTTGGGGCAGCCTTTGGGGTTCTGGACCCTGCAGGATGGACACTCCAAGAACGTCCTTCTCCTTTACTTGCCCTCCCTCATCCATTCACAAAGTAGGTACTTTCTGCTTTCTGCATACTGTGTATGGCAGTTCTTACACACACAGACTTGATAGCGCACTTATGGGGCATAAGAAGCAACATGCAAAGAAGTCAAATACAGGTATTAAAGAGAAACACTTGCAGGCATTAAATGTCAAGTGGTGGAGAAAAAAATCAGAAATAGTGAGCTACTCACGGATCACAGAGATGGAGAAAGTTGTGGTCACAGAAGCTCTTACACTTAGATACTGGACAAAATGAATGGAGGGTTGGGCGTGCCAGGTGTGTGAATGGCTGGGGTGGAGCCAGCAGGAGATGGAAGGTGCAGCATGAAAATGCCAAGGAGCAGGGTTTGAACTTGATCATGAAGAAAGCTGGAATTTGGACAATTTTGAGCAAATTGACATGACGAAGACAATCCTTTAGAGGGAAATGATGAGTGGGCTTGTATTAGAGTCACAATAATTTTCCCCCCATTTGATTGGACAAACATTATATCAAGAGGGAATAATATTAAAAAATGCAAAAGCATTCACGTTAACACCAATCAGATGCATGACATGCTTTTATTCTCCTGTTTTTGCTCCTAACCATATACATTTTTTATGCCTGAAAACAATTTTTTATTTTGCAGATTTCTCAACACTTTTCATGTTGCCATACATTCTCATCATAGGTACACTTTTTATATTGGACTGTTTATTAGGTGAAAAACTTTGAACAGCTTAGGATTTCTGAGACTCAGTTTCCTCATTTTAAAAAATGAGGATAATTATACCTGGCTGGAGATTATTATAAAATTATAGTCAAATAAAGCTGATCGCACGGAGTTGAGTAAGTGTTGAATAAATAATGACTGTTGCTACTATTTTGAACTTCTGGTTTAAACCTTAGATTTAGTTCTCATGTGACTTTTTTTTGATGTAGATCACATATTTACAGTTTTAATCTCCCAAACATTTGTAACAAGAAAACACTTTCACACATTTTATTCACTTGATCTCACCCACACCCTTTGGAGGAATCATTCCCATCTGCAGATGGGGAAACTGAGGTTTGTTGACTCGCCTTGTGGCTGCGAGCTGAGACTCAGCTTTTCTGGCCTCCTGTCCCCTATTTCTTCATGACACCAAGCTGCCCTCCACACACTAGACTGGGGGTTCAGTCGGATTATTTTCATTTAACTCTTTTCTAGAAATTGTTTTGCGTAAAAAGTGTGTGCGTCACTTTAGAAAACTATATCGTCCCAACTGTAAGTCTTGTACACTCATTCAAACTCTGTCCCTGAGCACCGCTCTCCAGCCACCCTGGCCTTGCAGTTCCTTAAACAGGACAACCACATTCCATTCTCAGGGCTTTGGCGTGTGCTGTTTCTCCTCCCCTCAGAGAGGCATGGCTCCTTCACTTACTTCATGCTGTCTCAGTCAGGCCTTCCAATGAACATCGGATCTACAGTTGGTTACTCGACGTAAAGGCATTCTCTAGCCCATCATTCTACTGTATTTTTCTTCACAACACTTCACAGAAGTGTTATCGTGTTATTTATTTAATTCCTTTTTGTTACTGCCTTCCACACTCAAGTGTAAGTTCTTCTTAGGCAGGAGATTTATTCACTTCTGTCTATATCCTTATAACTGGTTCTGTGCCAGGCACATAGAAGGTGACTCAATAAAGTTGAATGGATTTATTGAATGAATCAATGAGGCATTATTGGGAGAGGTGAGCCCTGGGCCCAGAGGCCCCCTGCATGTTCACGTAGGGTGTGCCGAGAACCCAAAGCCCTGACTGCTCAACACCCAGGCAGTTTCTCAAAGTTGTGTTTGCAGCAAGTGACCTTAAAGGGTGAGGTAATCTCTCCCCTCCCCGGGCAAAGGGCAGGCTTATTTGTACTTTCTATACAGGTGGTGAATCTCCCCAGCGCAGTGTTCTGTAAAACAGCACTCTGCCTGTACAGGCGTCCATCACGGGCCCTTGCTGTCATCCCCATGGGACTTGGGAAATGCGGGGAACCAACCAACATAAACAAATATGGAGCTCTGGCTGCAGCTTTTGCCCAGGGGGATAAAGCCCTTTGTCTCTGACCAGGAGTCTCATGTCATGTGACAGCATCTATGAAACAGTAACAGGGAAGCTTGTTAGCTTGCACAGAGGGTGAAATCCCAGACCCTGCATGATATTTGACAGGCAGTTGGTTTGCTGATTTTTAACATTAAAATTAGCAGGATTCTTTTTCCCTTTTGGGATGATTTCCTTGATACATATTCTCCCAAACTTAATAACTGAGTTAAAATGTAGGAACAGTGTGATTGTTCTTTTTACATATTTTCAAATTGTACCTCAGAGAGATTTGATGGATTCACTGTTCTCTTGGCCCTGGCTTTGGAGAAACACAAGACTGACAGCTTTGCCAAAATCAATTTTTTATTTTTACAAAAAAGTTTAATTGGTGTATAATGATGTATTTTAATTGTTTTAATTTGCATTTTTTCAATAGCTAAAAAGGCTTCATTTTTCCACATGGTGATTTATTATCTATATAGCTTTGTGTAGAAGCTTTTCATCCCCTTTTAACTACTTTATAGAAGAATCTGGTACTGATATTATGAATATTGATCAATTTTAGTATAACTGGAGAGGAGATTTTCATCAATATTGTTGTCACATACTTTTTCTCTGACAGTCCTCTTTTTGCATTTATTCTATTACATTTTGTTGAATAAATTGTTTTGTGTCCTAGAATACATTGATCTTGTTCTCACCAATGTCCACAATTTATGTAGTAATTATAAGTTGCTTCATGCCCTTTATTTCTGTTATTAAAGTTTATGAATAGAGTTAATATTGTCACTCGGATTCCGCTGGAGTCACAGTGTGTGACATCGCAGGAGGTGCTGGCTGGACCTCTCATCCCCGTGCTATGTGTAGTCCTGTCCAGTGAGGCCCAGCCCTGATTATTGAGCAACAGCCATGGTGGCATAAAGGCAGGTAAGACATCGTCCTGATCCCAGAGGACCTTTCATCTATCAGAGGGCAAAATCTATTTGTCGGATAACCAGAATGCAGCAAATGTGCCAACAGCTGAAGTCTTATATAAACAAAGGTTTCTGGTCTTGTCGGGGGAGAGAAATCACCTCCAGTGAGAAGGAGCAGAGAAGGCCTCTCTAGGGAAGCAGATTTTGACGGGACGATAAAAGATGGTGGGGGACAATAGAGGGTGGAGAAAGAGGAGGAGGGAGGCATACCCAGCAGGAGGAAGTGAGTGAGCAAACACTTGGAGGAAAAAGCAGAACAAGAAAACAAAGACATCAGCAGAAAATGATCAGGAACTGCTGGACATCGCCACTTCACTTCTGGTTTGTCAGCTTTTGCGTTTTAAAGAAAACATACATAGAACATGTCTATCGTTTTTAGTCAGCTGATCCTTCTATTTCTCGTTAGTGCTCCATCTATCTCCCATGATTATCTTTGTGGTTATTAAAAAGTGTTCATTCTTTGATACTATTTTTCTGTGTTCTTACAGATGGTTTTTCATAGCATTTTATCAGGCTCTTTTCTCACTGGTTCATCAAGTCTCAGAGCAAGTGTTACCTCCTTTGAGAAGCTGGTCCTGATTCCCACCTCGGCCCCACCCCCAGACTCAGCTGGTACCCTTGCTCGGGCTGGCTCCTGAGAACAGTCCTGGGACACGGGTACATTCCTGTCTCTCTGCTAGATGGCAAGGTCCCTGAGGATATGGCTGGGCTTCTCCCCTGCTCTTCCTCCCAGCTTCAGCACGGTGCCTGGTGTGGCTCAGTAAAACTGCATGCATGCATGCATGAATGAATGAATGAATGAAGCTATGAAGAGAACCAAGAACCAACTCACTGAAGATGGAGAACAGTTGAGAGTGTTTAAGGAAATAAGGGAAGACATCTGATCACAGAAGGTGAGTGGAAGGATCCGTTAAACATGAAGCCAAATAGAAATCAAGAAACAGCAAAAGGGAAGGAAATATAAAGAGTTCCCAAAAAACTGAAAAAGAAAAAAAACAACCATGTTTGTAGCCAGGGAGGAAGTTAGGACAGGGTTGAGAAGAACTAGAAGAGCTCCTGTGTCACAGCCCAAATGTCACCTCCTCAGAATGATCTAATTCATGAATTCTCAAACTTCAACGTCCATTGTCACCTGGAGAGCTTGGTAAAACAAAGATTGCTGGGCTTCCTTCCCAGAGTTAGGTGGGAGGTAAGGCCAAGAGTTGGCGTTTCTAACAGACTCCAGGTGATGCTGATGCTGATGCTGCTGGCCAGGGACCACACTTTGAGAACCACTGGTCTGCAGTAGGTTCCCAGCCATTCTCCATCCACTTCCCATTTCTCTTACGTAACTTATTAACCCTCACTCTATACCAAGCACTGTTCTAAGCACTTTATATAAATTAACACATTTTGTTTCACAACCTTACGAGATAACTTTTACTACCTCCATTCTACACATGAAGGAAAAAGGAAGAGAAATGAAATTATGCTGCTAAAATCACATCGTTGGGTGAGCTCTAAAGCATATGAGAGTGGTTTTAAATACTATAAAGAAGTCAGACTCGATCTGTCAGCAGTGGGACCTTGGTCAGGCTGTTTACCTCAACGTGCCTCAGTGTCTTATAAAGTGGAGATTATAGTAGCACATACCTCATAGAGTTGCTGGGAGGATTAAGTGAAGTGAATTCAGATCATAATTATGATCTGGAATATATGTGATTCTTAAGGGTCTACCCTCCCAACCAGAACAAAAATTCCACGAAGACATGTGTCCAATTGGTTGCTGGGACCCCCAAACCAAGAACAAAACCTAACACACGCTACACCCTCAATAAATACATCTTGCTGTGTTGATATTTGTCAGACAAGCTTTTCTTTTAAAATCACCATTATTAATATTTTAGAGATTCAGCTCTTATTATATTTGCATATGAACATCTAAATGTATTTACTAGCGCCATCTAGGTCAGAGTTTCTCAACCTAAGCACTACTGACGTGAACTACATAATTCTTTGTCATGGAAGCTGTTTTGTGCATCACAGGATGTTTAGTATTGTTTTTGACCTCCACTCACGAGATGCCAGTAGCAACCCTCCAGGTGTGACAACCAAAAATGTCTCCAGACATTGCCTGGGGAACAAAATCGCTGCATTTGGGAACCGCTGACCTAAGTAATTTCTCTAGCTGCCACCTCCCCTCTCAAATGTCCTGCTTGACCTCAGAAGTCCTAGTTCTACGAGATTCCCCTCTTGCAGTTTCCCAGAGAAAGTTCCTCAACATTGGCATGGTCCCCTGGCTTAGTTCCCCAAGTGACAACCAGTATTCTTTACAAGGAGTCACACAGAGGAAACCACTGGGTGCTGGATATGGTTATTCCATACTGCAAGGGTTAACCACCTCGAGGGTTTCTTGGGGATTTCTAGGGGATTTCTCACCTCCCAGCATTCCAGCCTCAGTCCTCACCTCCCAGCCCATTTCTGGGAATGGGTTGGTTTGCCCTCAGAACATCTACTCCCTTCAGAAACAAATGTTCCTGATAAGGCCTTATCTTAGTCCCTGCTCTCACCTAAACAAAACTCCCAAAGAGGTACATATGTTCCTTGAAGTCAGAGCTATTCAGTCTGCAATGATGCCTAGTGTGAAGCTGTCGTGTGGGGTGGCCTGCGGGGTGTAAGGCGGGGTCTCAGCTCCCGCTCCCCACATAAGAACACAGGACATGGTAAGGCCAGAAAGGAACACCCACGGAGCCATAAGTAGGGGAATCATATCACTATATTCTCACCGGCGGCATCCGCCTGTCTGCAATCCGCTCTTGCTAGCCCCCAATCTTTTTCTGCTAGCGTAGCCACAGCCGTTATATTAGTGGCCAATGGCTTATGGGTTACAGCTGACGGCCAACTAGCCACAGCTGCTGGCCATCTGATCACAGTTGATGGCCATTTACTACATGAGCCAGCGCCTTTCTATGTGAGGCTGAGAGCCTAGAAACTGTTTTTTGGGGCTTTGTCCCCACAGAAGCTTTAGAAAGAAAGTATGAAATGAAGATGTGGGGACAGAGCCCCAGAAAGCAGTTTCCAGGCTCTCGGCCTCATGTGGAGAGGTGCTGGCTCACATAGTGGATGGCCGTCAGCTGTGGCTGGTTGGCCATCAGCTGTAGCCATTAAGCCACTGGCCACTGATATAACTGCCGCGGCTACGGAGGGGAGCCGAGGAGAGTGAAGGAGGAGACTGAAGGAGAGTAAGGAGAGTCGAGGACAGTTGGTCGGTTGGCAGCAAAGCGGACAGCAGGTCGCACGTCGTGTAAACCCAGCCTCCAGTGAGACCATAGTGGTATGACTTCCCTACCTATGGCTCCGTGGGTGTTCCTTTTTGGCCTCACCATGTCCTGCGTTCTTATGTGGGGAGCGGGAACAGAGACCCCGCAGGCCGCCCCGCCCAACAGAAGACATGTCATTGCATCCTTTCTGTTGCCGTCCCAGTTCCATTTTGCTCTTAACCACAAATAGTTAAATTCTAGAACAAGAATGCTTATGTGTGTACACAGCCACACCTCTGAAGAACAAATGAAAAAATATTTTTAAGGACAGTATAACCTAAACCCAAATTTAGAGGATTTTTTCCCCTCTATAGGATCACCATTAGCAGAGCATCATTCCACACAGTGAAAATACTCTTCTGGGACCACGGGGACCAGTTTCTCTCCTTGTGGTCCCTGAACCTCTCTGTTCCAGAGAGAATTACTGCTTTGCCTCATCATCATCAAAACGCTCAAAGGAACTGCCTGCCACCAAAGGTGAAATTCAGGCCTCCCCCTTCAGAGAAAACAAAAAGCTGCCTACAACTCTAAAATAGCTCCTCCTCATATACACTGCTTGTCTTTGTCAAGATTTTAGAAAGCACGTGGGCTGGTCTCAGCCAGGCAGCCCGTTATACCTATAGTTGGAGATAAACACAGATATGTATCGCTATACATTAATATATGCCCCAATGTCATCGGCTGTTTATAAAACCATTTTAACCACATTTCTTCAATTGTTTCACATTGAAATTGCACAATTAAAAGCATATTCCCTTCCTATGCTACAAACTACTATTACTGGTGGTCAGCCATCCAGTGAGTGAGTTCTACCTGGGGTTGAAGATGGTGGTCTTTCTCACCCTGCTCACATGAGGAAATTGATCTGGGTTTCGTGTTGGTTGCAGTCTCCCCACTGCTTTGGCTTTGCTTTAGAATGAAAGTGGGTGGAAATAATTTCTCCAGATAAGTAATGGGCTTATCTCCAACCAACTACCAAAGTAATGTTAATGATCAGATGGTGATGGGGAAGAGAAAACGTGTTCAAGGAAACATCTAGGCATCATTGGCGTTTGTTCTCCACCGTGTGGGTGTTGAAGTTAATTTGTTTGCAAGAATGTGGAGGAGAGAGTGCCTTAGAGTAATTGTTCCTCCTACTACTCTTGGAGTTTTAATTAGCAGATGGGCTCCCTTTTCCCCGCCACCCCAGCTGCTTTCCTTCACATGACCAAAGGTAGTTTTGTTTTGTGTTTTTTTCCCCCATGTATTCAAACCTCAACCCTTAAAAATCCCTTTCTCACTAAAGCAAAGACCTCTAGCAATGACCCTTGGTCTGGAGCTGAACGTTCTCCCATCAATGATGATAGTCAGGACCATGCAATCACTGCCAGGACCCTGCACAAACAGGTCCCATCCCAGGTCACTCTTCCCAGTTCAAAGTTCTCCAGGCTCATTGGCCTGTTTCAACCCCAGTCATTCCCTCTGGCTCATCTTGCCACTTTTCCAGTCCCCCATAAGTGGAGGGGATAAAAGCATAATGTAGGGGAAAGAGAGCACATGGAAGAGTGTGTTTCCATGTAACTTTTTCTAAGTTGTAAACTTTTCATAGGAAGGCAAAATTAGGAACGAGGGCTGCCATGAGGTCTGGACTTACCTATATTCCCCCTGCAGGGATTTGTATCTTGCACTCTGCTCTGAGCTGCAAGGACTGTGTGATTTTAGCCACAGATCCTGTGACTAAACCATCAGCCCTAGAATGACAAAGAGCTGTAATTTCTAACCCCAGAAGAGCAAAAGAGAAAAGTGCTAAAAAAAACAAACAAAAACAAAACAAAAATCTCTGAGAACTCCAAGGCTCTTAATTTGGAAAGATCAATTAGGAAATGCTTCACTGAGAGAAGTATAGATTAGAAAAATAGATCAAGGCAAGATGATACTTGTTAAGTTTAATGTATAGATTTATAGGATGAATACAGAAAGCCATAAAGAAATATCCTACCAATTTGTTGCTTGTTGGTGAATTTTAGATGCTACATTTTAGAGAAAAACATGAAATACGTTGAAAAATATTTAAGTGTAGATTCTAAGAAAAATCCCTCACTCACGGTCTTACTTTGTGCTCCGAGATGAAAACCCTAATTCTGCCCAAGATCCTTGAGGGCAGAAGGTATTATGATTTCTGAAAGCCCTAGACTTCCATTTCTGTGGGGTAGCCTGAGATGAATTCAAATTCTTGAGCTTCAGGACAAGCCTGGTGTTTCTATTTCCTTGATGTGACAACTGGCCACTAAACGAACTTAAAAAGTTGGAAGCCAGAAATAATACTTTCTAGTACCAGGCTGGGCTCATCTCTGCCTCCTGCTTTTTCCTCCTACCTCTAACATTTTGATCATTCTCCTCCCTGAAATTTCATTCCCTACAGGGGGTAAAAGAGTCATTACTATGCCTCCTCCATAGACTTTCTTTGATCCTTATAATTTCTGATTCCAACACATTCCAGGCACACTCTTTTATCTCGCAAAGTCTGCGCTTTTTTTCTGGCCCTTACAGAATGTTTGGCCTCTGGATACTCTCACTTTAGGCAAACTTAACTCTTCCATCTACAATTATGCTCTGCATGCTGGATTGTTTTCCTTTTATGGAATTTTTCCTTTGGTCTCTAAGGGTTACAGAGAAAGCAGAGACCATGCAAGTTTCTCTGTCTTTGTTGGGCGCCTATTTTTCCTTCAGCATCTTCAGATCCTTCCTGAACAATGACCCAAAATTGGATTACCAACTGAGTGGAGAACAAAAGGCAGCTGTGGAGCTTGGGTACAGATGACAGCCAGTCTGTGGCCACAGAGTATCCTCAGTCAGGTACTACGTTGCTCTGCACAGCGGTCCTCTACCTTTTTGCAGCTGGCCTCCCTAATAAGGGAGTAACCACCTAGACACATTCTGCTCCAAATGGGACCAGACAAGCGAACATAATGGAGTCTTTCCCCATTTTTGTCTTCTCCCTCCATTCTTCTCTTTCTTTCTTCACTTCCTTTTAAGCCATCAGAATTGACGCCCAGATCCGCCTTTACGACTGAAGGACTTGTCCCCTGGCTGCTGGGGAGGCTGCCACAGGGAGTCTGCCACTCCCAACTCCTTCTGGAATTGCCTCCATTGAAGAGAATCCCTTGCTCACAGTCCACTCTAGGAGCAACGCTCAGCCATGATCAACACAGAGTATGGTCTCGGCCCCCTTTTCCTAACTTGAGACTCAGACCTCTCATCTCAGCTTCAGAACCCCTCAACAGGCTTAGCTGCCACTTCTATTGAGAATACATCATGACTCAGCGTCTTACTCAGCCTAAACCTTCCTTCTTTACCCCCGAAGGTAATGTTTCCCCCTGAGTCATACCTCAATATGCTTCCTGCACACTAGTCTCCATCTCAGCATCTGTCCTAGGGAACCCCACCTGCAACAGCTGTGAGGAGGTGGGATGCAGAAGACACAAATTGATGGACAAAAGAAATGCACATTAACTAGGTTGATAACAATACAAGATGATGGCTTAAGAAGAGTCATAACTTACCATTCAAATACACATTCATAGGAAAACATCCATAGGGCAAGAGTAGCCAGGGGAGTCTTCCTGGAGGAGTCTGGGTAAGAGATGGGACTAGCTGAAAAAGCTGAAAAGGAGGAGAAACAGCATGGGACATTTTAGGTAGAGGGAATTGCTCAAGAGATTTGAGAATGAACATCCCTAGTTTGTAAAACAGGAGTTTGATGTGGGCGAAGCAGACACTGTTAGAGGTTGGGAGGGAGCGGTTATATGGTTTGGATGAGCTAGATTGTGGTTAGATGATAGATTTGGAAAAGCTTTGACAGCCATGCTGAGACATCTAATACTTACAAGCGGTGAGTGACGATTAGGCGTATTGGAGCAGAAGAGGGACACGATGAAGCGTACATAGGTATAGGTGACATCGATTCATTGCTGGGGCCAGTTGAGCAGAGATTTCATAACAATACTTGACGTCAGTAGTTGAAAAATCACTACTGATTTTACTTATTTTAACAAAAATCCACTATTTTTACCTTTGTTGTAAAATAAAACAAAGACCCAAGTTCTACTATGTACCTAGCTGTTTTATGAAGTTTTGACTGTTCCACTAGAGTTACACTTTCTCCCTCCTGGGGTGTTGGCACGTTGAGATGACAGCTTGAGAGAGAGAACCAGGGCATGTACCATCACCCTGTCCCCCTCTTGGGTTGGTGTGTTTCAGAATATTGTTTGAAGAGCAGTTTATATGATAGGTTAGCATTGGGACTAATTTGGAGGAAAGGCACCAGTTGGGGGACAATTCCACTGACGCAAATGTGGAGTGAAGGCTGCTTATACTCAGGTGGGAACAATGCTGTAGCATGTATCAAAATCTCATTCCTTTTCATGGCTGAATAATATTCAAATGAAATGTATAAACCACATTTTGTTTAACCATTTATCTGTTGGTGGACCCTTGGGTTGTTTCCATCTTTTGGCTGTTGTGAATATGCTGTAATGAACACAGGCATGTAAGTACCTGTTGAAGTCCCTGTTTTCAATTCCTTTGAGTATATACCTAGGAGTGGAATTTCTGGGTCACATGGCAATTCTATGTTTAACTTATTATGGAGCAACCAAACTGTTTTCCACAGCAGCTGCACCATTTACATTCCATCAGCAATGGACGAGAGTTACACTTTCTCGACATTTTCACCAACACTTGCTATTTTCCATTTTTAAAACTGCAGACATCCTAATAGGTGTGCAGTGATATATTACTGTGGTACATATTTAATTCTTAATTGCAGAAATTATTTTTCATATTTTTCTTCCCTTCCTTTGCAATAATTTTAATAAACTAGCCTATTTCTTTCGTTTATGGTCTTATTATTTTTTTTTAAATTGTAAATCTTTTGGGAAATAACATTTAAATTATGCACAAAGGAACAAAGTAAAAAATAATAAAAAGACTTAACTAGATTTAAGCTGCTTTAAAGAAGCTCACATTTTGTGTTATGAGCTCTGCATTCAAATTGCTTTTCACTTCTTAGATGATCTTGTCATGGAAAATTTTCTTGTTTGCTCTGTTTTTCTCTTTTAAGTCTCTTGTGTTATGCCAGTACGGTCCAGTGGAGATTCTTCTGTTTCCTCAACAATTTGACAGTAGAACTCATCGAGTCAAAAGAGCTGCTAGTCTCGTCTTTTTTGAGTAACATTTATATTCTGTTGGCAAGATATGAAGTCTCAGAATTACAGTGTTCTTTATTGAGGGTGAAGTGATACAGGGCAGTGGAAGGCACTACAACCAGCCCACCCCTTACCCTGCCATGACTGACTCCATAGCAAATTCTGGAAATTCTTGGACTGTTTTCCTTTAAAAACTTCCCCAGTCAAATACTCACCGTTATTTCTGTTAATGATTTTAAGAAGGCTAGTTAATGGTAGCTGATCGCAATGGAAAAATTACTCTTTCTTTTCTTTCTCTTTCTTGCATGTCTTAAACATGAAATTGGGAGGAAAGTACAAGATGACCTTTGGGTGTTCTTTCTAAATATTTTTTAAAAATTAGGCCTGCATGTAAAAAAAAAAAAAAAAGATTTGACAAATCTGACACCCTTTCAAGATAAAGCACTCAATTAACTAGGATTAGAAGAGAACTTCCTCAACACAATAAAGGACGTATATTGAAAACCCATTCAAATTGCTTTTCACTTCTTAGATGATTTTGTCATGGAAAATTTTGTTTTCTCTGTTTTCCTCTTTTAAGGCTCTTGTGTTATGCCAGTACGGTCCAGTGGAGATTCTTCTGTTTCCTCAACAATTTGACAGTAGAACTCATCGAGTCAAAAGAGCTGCTAGTCTCGTCCAGCAGCTAACACCATGTTCAATGGTGAAAGCCTGAAACCTTTCTCCCTATGATCAGAACGAGACAAAGATGCTCATTTTCACCACTTCTGTTCACCACAGGTATAGTCACATCAATTCGGAAAAAAAGAAACAAAAGACATCAAAATTGGAAAGGAAGTAGCTTAAGACATGTCCCAGATGACATGATCTTATATTTAGAAATATCCACAAAAAACTGTTACAGCTAAAAAACTCCATGGGATGGCCGGACGGCTCAGTTGGTTAGAGCATGAGCTCTGAATAACAGAGTTGCTGGTTCGATTCCCACATGGGACAGTGAGCTGCGCCCTCCAAAACTAGATTGAAGACAATGAGTTGCCGCTGAGCTTCCAGAGGGGTGGCCAGATGGCTCAGTTGGTTAGAGCGCGAGCTCTCAACAACAAGGTTGCTGGTTCAATTCCCGCATGGGATGGTGGGCTGCGCCCCCTGCAACTAAAGACTGAAAACGGTGACTGGACTTGGAGCTGAGCTGCGCCCTCCACAACTAGATTGAAGGACAACGACTTGGAGTTGATGGGCCCTGGAGAAACACACTGTTCCCCAATAATCCCCAATAAAATTTATAAAAATATTCATCAAAGTTGCAGCTTATAAGATCAGCATGCAAGTTGAGTTACACTTCTATACACAAGCAATGAGTAATCACAAAAGGAAATTAAAGAATAATTCCATTTATAACAGCATCAAAAAGAAGAAAATACTTAGAAATGAAGTTAACCAAAAAGGTACGAGACCTGTAAATAAAAACTATAGAACATTGCTGACAGAAATCTTAAGAGACCTAAATAAATGGAAAGACATCCTGTGTCCATGCATGGGAAGACAATATTGTTAGGACAGAATACTCCCTAACATGAGCTACTGTTTCAAGGCAATCTCTATCAAAATCACATTAGCTTTTTTTTGTGTGTGTGGGGGGGGTTGCTGAAATGGAAAACCTGTGCCTAAAATTCATACAGAATCTGAAGGGACCCCAGACAGCCAAAACACGTTTGAAAGAAAAGGACAAAGTTGGAGGACTCAAAAATTCCAAGTTCAGTAGTTACTACAAAGTCACAGCAATCAAATTAGTGTGGTACCGGCATAAGGATAGACTCAACGGACCACTGGAATAGAGAGTCCAGAAGTATACCCATATATCTATAGCCAATTGATTTTTGACAACAATGCCAGGACTATTCAATTGGGAAAAGAACATCCTCTTCAACAAATGGTGCTAGGATAACTAGATATCCACATGTAAAAGAATATTGGATCCTTAACTCACACCATATGCAAAAATTAACTAAAATGGATCAAAGCCCAAAATGCAAGAGCTGAAATTATAAAACTCTTAGAAAACAACATAGAGGAAAATCTTCATGACTTTGGCTTTGACAATGGTTCCTTAAACAGGACACCAAAAGTACAAGCAACAAAAGAAAAAATATGGGTAAACCAGACTTGATCAAAGTTTAAAACTTTTGTGCATCAAAAATCACTAATAAGAGAGTGCAAAGATAGCCTACAGAATGCAACAAAATATTTGCAAGTCATATATTTGATATGGGTCTAGTATCCAAAATAAAGGATCCTTTCAACTCAAAACAACAACAAAATAACACACTTTGCAAAACCATGAACAGTTTGAATAGACATCTTTTCAAAGAAGATATATAAATGGCTGACAAGCACATGAAAAGATGCTGAATGACATTAGTCACTAGGGAAATGCAAATCAAAGTCACGAGATATCATTTTAAACTCACTAGATGGCTATAATTTCAAAAACATGAAATTAAATCAAGCACAAGAGAAAATGATGCAATCAAGATACACGGTATATATGAGATGTGGGAGGCTGCTATTGGCATAACACGGCATACTATTTTACAGAAAACTAAAAAAAAAACTAGAAAGAATATATTCTAAAATAATGATGAAAAGTACAATTTAGTCAATCCGTAAACCAGTAACAGTGGTTTATTAGCATTGTACAGTATTATGTACTGTATGTAATTGCATGTGCTACACGTGTGTCCCATTGGTAGAGCGGTAGGATTGTTTACACCAGCGTCACCACAAACCCACGAGTAATGCATTGTGCTATGATGTTTTCATGGCTGCGTTGTCACTAGGTGATACATTCCAAGACCCCCAGTGGATACCTGAAACTGTGAAGGGTACCAAACCATATATATATATATATATATATATATATATATATACACACATGTTTTTTCCTACATATACATACATACCTATGATAAAGTTTAATTTACAAATTAAACTTAAATTAAGAGGTTAACAATAACTAATGATAAAATAGAACAATTATGACAATATACTGTAAGAAGTGATATGAATGTGGTCTCTCCCTCTCTCCGATACATGATCTGATGACCAAGAGGGCTTCTAAATGATTAAGGGGCAGGGAACCTAACAGTGTTGGATACACTGGACAAAGGGATGATTCACATCTCAGGCAGAACGGAGAGGAATGGCACAAAATTTCATCTTTATATTCAGAACAGTACAATCTAAAACTTATGAATTATTTATTTCTGGAATTTGCCTTTTCATATTTTCAGACCACAGTTGACAACAAGTAACTGAAGGCGTGTGAAACTGAAACCAAGGAAAGCAAAACTGCAGGTAAGGGGGAACAACTGGATCTTAAATATGTTACTCCATTTTATTCTGACATGATGCCTTGATACCAAAATCTGATAGTACTCTATTTTTTTACCTTTTGAAGTCACTTGCTCTATTTACCTAGATGGCTAAAGGATATTTTACTTTCTTCACGGTCTGGTAATTTTACTACAGTATTTCTTGGTGTTGGTAGCTGTGATGGTCAACTTGCCTAGGCTGAGGGATACCAGATAGCTGGTAAAACATTATTTCTGGTGTGTCTCTGAGGGTGTTTCCAGAAGAGATAAGTCTGAATTGGTGAACTGAGTGAAGCTGATGTACTTTCCCAAGGTGAATGGTCATTATCTGATCCAGTGAGGGCTCAAACAGAACAAAAAGGCAGAGGAAGAGTGAACTGCCCTCTCTCTGTTTGAGGTGCGACATAGAACATTGATGCCCTTGGCTCTCTGGCTTGGAATTTGGACTGGGACATATGTTACCAGCTCCATCCTGGTTCTCAGGCTTTAGAATAGAACTGAGTCACATCACGGGCTTTTCTAGTTTTCCAATTTGCAGATTGCATGTCATGGGACTTTCTCAGCATTCATAATCAGGTGAGTCAATTCCTATGTGTAATTATATTATGTGAAAATGGCCAGGAAACCATGAAAAGATACTCAGCATCATTCGTCATCAGAGAAACGTAAATCAAAACCACAGTGAGATATCAATCCACACCTACTAGGATGACTATAATAAAAAAGTCAGTCAATAACAAGAGCTGAGGACGTGGAGAAATTAGAACCTTCGTACACTGATGCTGGGAGTGTAGATGGTGCAGCTAGTTTGGAAAACAGTGTGGCAGTTCTGCGCAAAAGTTAAATACAGAGTTGCTATCATGTTTCCCTGAAAATAAGACCTAACCGGAAAAGAAGCCCTAGCATGATTTCTCAGGATGACATCCCCTGAACATAAGCCCTAATGCGTCTTTTGGAGCAAAAATTAATGTAAGACCTGATCTTATTTTCAGGTAAACACGGTATTTGGCCCAGCAATTCTACTCCTAGGTATATTCATTCCCAAGAGTAATGAAAACATACGTCCACACAAATTTGTACACAAATGGTCATAGCAACATTTGTAATAATAACCAAAATATGGAAGCAATCCAAATGTCCATCAATGAACAAATGGATAAATAAAATGTGGTATATCCATACAAAGGACTATTATTTGGCCATAGAAAGGAATAAAATACTGATTCATGTTACAACACTAATGAATGTTGAAAACACACTCAGTGAAAGAAGCCAGACACAAAGGGCCTCATGTTGTATGATTCCATTTATTTGAAATTTCCAGAATAGGCTAATCTAAAAAGATAGAACATAGTTAGTAGTTGCCAGTGGCTGGGGCAGGGGGAATTGGGGAGTGACTGCCATTAGGTACAGGATTTTTTTGAGGCTGTGGAAATATCCTAATAATTGTGGTGATGGTTGTACAACTCTGTGAATATGTGCAAAACACTTTAAATGGGGGAATTGTATGACAGATAAATTATATAGTAACATATATCTCAATAAAACTACCAAAAAAAGACTTCAAAAAGACTAGATTCCTCCAGCCCTTCAGATTTTATAGCAGGGTCCTTGCCCTCACTCACTATAGAGTAGGAAAAACCTCCAGTTTCAGCTGCTATTCTCAGCTGAAATAACCTCTTGGTTATTTTGGGGGTTGTTCTGTTCTAGGTCCATCAGCTGCTGCGTTGTTTCCCATTATTTCCTCCTGCACATTGCCAGTACATAAAAAGCAGGTCTCAAGGCTCCTCAGTGCTTTGTCCCACCCACTTGTATTTTGAGATCCAAGGGAATACTTTGTCATCTGCTTTTGTTGTAATTGTCTATTGCTTTTTCATTTTTGCTCTCTAGTTTCTGTACTTTTATGTGGGGATTCAGAAAAATCCAAAAATTATTCTGGTCTCCCTGCCACTATCTTCCCAGAATTCCTATAGAAGAGCTTTGTAAAATGCCCCCCTTTTAAATATGAATTTCAAACATTTTCCCACAGTTTACCTGTGGCTTTTGTCATTGGATATGTGACTTGGAGATGAGGAGATGGGAGTGCTTGGGGGACGGGGTTTGACCTGTAGCTTCCCAAACTGTGTCATGTATGAGCTGGCGGCAGCACTTTCTGATCATGCAAGGAATTAATTAATCTCTCCCCATTTTAACAGCCTTGTGGCTCTTTAGAGTGACTGGACTTTCTCAGGTGCTTATTAATATTTTCTTCTGGGCTTCTTATACAGTGCAATTCAGTTCACCTATTGCTCAGAAACCATTGCTATGGTAACCGATTCTGGCATGTAAAGGAGTTACTTGGAGTTGAGGAAAAAGAAGGTGGACTAAAAACCTGAGCACTCCAGCCGTTCAGTCACCATGTATTTCCCCAAGTCACTTGAAAGAATAAAGGGAAATAAACACGTGTAGGTATATTGCTGCTCGCTGTCCATTACAGATGAGAAAGGGTTTAATCCAACTGGAATTTTCGGAGATAAATTCTCTAAAGCAGGGAATGGTGGAAAATTTAATTCTTTGTCACATTGGGATTTGCAAAATAGTCTGTAATGAGATTGTCCAATGTCTAATTTGGGGTTCAAATCTGGCTTGTTTTAAAGTTTCTTCGATCCCCGTGGAGTTCCATTAATATGGAAACCCCAGTTTCCATAGCTGTGAAACCATGTCCCAAAGCTGAATGTGGAAGCCCAGCTTTTTACAGCTTCTTTCTTCCAAATGGTTGCCAAGAATCCTGAGAAATGTGTACATGTACAAGAAGTCCTTCAACTGGAAATGGGGGAAAGAGCTATATTAGCTTCCTATTGCTGCTGTAACAAATTACCACCAACTCAGTGGTGTAAAACAACACAAATTTATTATCTTATAGCAATCAGAAGTCCAAACTGAGCCTCCCTGAACTAAAATCAAGGTGTCCACAGAGCCTTTTGGAGGCTCAAGGGAAGCCTCTGTTTCCTTGCTTTTTCCAGCTTTTAGAGTGCCTACATTCCTTCGCTTACGGCCCCTTCTTCCATCTTCAAAGCCAGCTGGGCGGTATCTTCAAATCTCCGACTCTCTGCTCTATGCTTCTGTTATTGAACCATCTTCTCTGATTCTGACCTTCTTTCCTCTCTCTCTCAAGATCATCAACTGAATCACATCTACAAAGTCCCTTTTGTCAGGTAAGGTAATATATTCAGTTTCTGGGGATTAGCATGTGAACATCATTGGGGGATCATTATTCTGCCTGCCACAGACCCCAACATATTGTGGGTATGCCTGTCCTAACCAGAACCTGGTCTTTTCATCTGGGTTCCTATGGAGGTGAAAACCTTCCAGACTCTGGTGCCAAGGGGACTAGAATGACGCTCAGGGACGCTTTTATGAAACAAATGCTTCTTAAGTATTATTTGGAGTGGGAAAGAGGACCAATAGAAAAATATCATATTCCAATTCAATTTCCTACCAGACTTCTCTGAGACTTTGCTTCATCAACTACCCTCATTCTTTTTCTTTTCCATCTCAATCTCTCTCTCTTTGCCCATGGATATGCCTAAGTCTCTTCCATCCTTAAAAACCCAAACTACTACTTTCCCAGGACACTACAGCAGCCCTGGTCCTAGATACGGTGGGAGTTCAAGAACATTTTTTAAACAGGAAATCAGTGCTCACTACACAGGACATTGTGTGGTTGCCGTATAGGACTCGCTCTTCACCACACTTTGTATCAATTACCACGTATCCAAATTGCTGAGGGGGGCATCCATGCAGCACAGCCACACTGGCCTGTGACTTGGCCTCAGGAAACAGGAAGAAAGAAGATCGTTCCATTTCGGATCCTAAATGGGAGGCAGTGCACAGCCATTCCATCAGAACTACATGTCGTGTGGAAGTCCTCCCACCGTACCCCCCATTATTTGTTTGGATTGGGTCTGGCTGCATGTGAGAGACACACACACACACACACACACACACACACACACACACACACACCAGAGATAAGAAGGTTTAAACAAGATAAAAATTTTATTTCTATGTCACATAAATAAAGTCTGGAGTTAGAGTGCTCATGACCATCAGGTCCTCCAGTTCCTTCTTTCTTGTGTGTTACCATGTTTAGCATGCCACCTTATAGTCTAATATGGCTACTCACACTCCAGACATTATTTCTGCTTTCCAACCAGAAAGGTGTAGGTAACACAAAGGAGGAAATTACACAAGGATGTGACCCCATGTTTCTAGGCTACTTTTTTTTTTAATTAATTTTATTGGGGTGACAATTGTTAGTAAATTTACATAGATTTCAGGTGTACAATTCTGTATTACATCGTCTATAAATCCCATTGTGTGTTCACCACCCAGAGTCAGTTCTCCTTCCATCACCATATATTTGATCCCCTTTACCCTCATCCCCCACCCCCCACCCCCTTACCCTCTGGTAACCACTAAATTATTGTCTGTGTCTATGAGTTTTTGTTTCTCATTTGTTTGTCTTGTTCTTTTTGGTTTATATACCACATATCAGTGAAATCATAGGGTTCTCTGCTTTTTCTGTCTGACTTGTTTCACTTAGCATTATTCTCTCGAGATCCATCCATGTTGTCACAAATGTTCCTATATCATCTTTCCTTAACGCCGAATAGTATTCCATTGTGTATATGTACCACAACTTCTTTATCCATTCATCTATCGAAGGACATTTTGGTTGTTTCCATGTCTTGGCCACCGTAAACAAAGCTGCAATGAACATTGGCGTACACGTGTCTCTATAGAGAAATGCTTTTATATTTTTGGGGTAGATACCCAGGAGAGCGATTGCTGGGTCATATGGTAATTCTATTCGTAATTTCTTGAGGAACCTCCACACTGCCTTCCATAGCGGCTGCACCAGTCTGCATTCCCACCAACAGTGTATGAGAGTTCCTTTTTCTCCACAGCCTCTCCAACACTTGTTACTATTTGTTTTGTTGATGAAAGCCATTCTGACTGGGGTGAGATGATATCTCATTGTGGTTTTCATTTGCATTTCTCTAATGATTAGCGATGTTGAGCATTTTTTCATATGTCTATTTGCCATTTGTATATCCTCTTTGGAGAAATGTCTCTTCAGGTCCTCTGTCCATTTTTCAATTGGGTTGTTTGTTTTTTTGTTGTTGAGTTTCATGAGTTCCTTGTATATTTTGGATATTAGCCCCTTATCAGAGGAACTGTTTGCGAAAATCTTCTCCCATTCAGTTGGTTGCCTCATTATTTTGTCAATAGTTTCTTTTGCTGTGCAGAAGCTTTTCAGTTTCATATAATCCCATTTGTTTATTTTAGTTTTTACTTCCATTGCCTTTGGAGTCAAATTCATAAAATGCTCTTTGAACCCAAGGTCCATGAGTTTAGTACCTATGTTTTCTTCAATGCAGTTTATTGTGTCAGGTCTTATGCTTAAGTCTTTGATCCATTTTGAATTAATTTTGGTACATGGTGACAGATAGCAGTCCAGTTTCATTCTTTTGCACGTAGCTATCCAATTCTGCCAGCACCATTTATTGAAGAGGCTGTCTTTCGTCCATTGTATGTTTTTAGCTTCTTTGTCAAAAATTATCTGTCCATATTTATGTGGTTTTATTTCTGGGTTCTCAATTCTATTCCATTGGTCTATGTGTCTGTTTTTCCGCCAATACCAAGCTGTTTTGATTATTGTAGCCCTGTAGTACAAGGAAAAATCAGGGAGTGTGATACCTCCAGTATTGTTCTTTTTTTTTAAATATTGCTTTGGCTATTCGGGGTCTTTTGTGGTTCCAAACAAATCTGATGATTTTTTGTTCTATTTCTTTAAAAAATGCCATTGGGATTTTAATGGGGATTGCATTAAATCTGTATATGGCTTTGGGTAATATGGCCATTTTAACTATGTTGATTCTTCCAATCCATGAGCACGGAATGTCTTTCCATTTCTTTGTGTCTTCTTCAATTTCTTTCAAAAATGTCTTATAGTTTTCAGCATATAAATCCTTCACATCCTTGGTTAAGTTTATTCCTAGGTATTTTATTCTTTTTGCTGCAATTGCAAAAGGAATTGTTTTTTCTATCTCTTTTTCTGAGATTTCATTGTTGGTATATAGGAAAGCAATGGACTTTTGTACGTTGATTTTGTAGCCAGCAACTTTACTGTATTCATTGATTGTTTCTAATAGCTTTTTGGTGGAGTCTTTAAGGTTTTCTATGTATAGCATCATGTCATCTGCAAAGAGTGACAATTTAACTTCTTCATTCCCAATTTGGATGTCTAGGCTACTTTTCAGAAGTTGCCCATGATACTTCCTTTGACATCTCATTGGCCAGAACTTAGCTGCAAGGGAGGCTGGACAAGGTTGTCTTAATTTGGGCAGCAGTGTGCCAAGTTAATATCAGGGACGCTGTAACTGAGGAAGAATGGAGGAATGGATATTAGGGAACAACTAGCATTTTTTGCAACACCCCCAAATAGGAAATTGAATAGTTGCTATTTTTTACCTCTCCTAAAAAAAATGATACAAGTCTACTACAGTTTCTACATCAGTTCATTTTCTTGGTTCTCCTCCTACTCTTAGGGCATCTGTCTTATTCTTTTTCTCTACTTCTTCCATGTTATCAGTTAAGAAACCCTGGTGGCAAGTATCTGAGAGTGGCTGCCTAACTTAAGGAAAAAGGCTCGCAGAATAAAAAGGAAGGCTTGAGAAACTGGTTTAGAGAAGTCAAAGACCAGGCAGCTCCAGCAGTTTTGGAAGAAGGAATATTTGACAGTCTCATTGGGGTGAACATGGTATATTTAATGAGCTTCAGTTATTTTTTTCCCAATAATTAGATTGTGACTCCTGAAAGTTTAAATTGTGTTTGAGAAAGTCTCATTGGTCTAGCTATTTCTCATTCCTGCCTCTCCAATTGTAAAGGGCAGGGCACCTTGATGTACTGTCCCACTGAATTTATACACAGTGGGTATAGAGTTAATTCTCTAAGGAAAATGAAATACTATTCCCAAAAGGTGAAATGGATGCTGGGTTGCCAAAAAATCTATAAATGCTTCTTACCCTTCTGGGTATATAAAGCCATGATTATTTTTACTGCTCTGGTCTCACCTGTTCCCTATTTCGCACCTCACTCCCTCCCCTGCCCCATGCAGCCCAGCCAGGCATTTCCACCTTCTCTCTTTGCACGAGTTGTTCCTGCCGTCCTGCTCTTCTTCTTTACCTAAGAGATCTCTATGATCCCTCCTGTCTCTGGTCAGTGCACACGTCACCCATGAGGTTCTCTGGCAGCACTAGTGTCTATCCTCTGGGCTCCCACAAGCCTCTGCTCAGGATAGATTTACTGCTGTATATCTCCCTCTCACCATGGACATTGAGCCCCTTCTGGGAGGGATTGTGTTGCTCATCTCTGCTGCTGCAGCATGTAACAGTGCCTCACACAAACTAGTTCCTCAATAAAATCCTCATGGACAAATGAAGGGCTCTAAATGTCCTGCTCCAAATTCTCTGCTGACTGCCAGTCCCCCATGCCAATACTCCCATGGACATCTAGTTGACCTCCCAAAATCGACTTACTTCAACTAAGACCCTCTTCTTCCCCATCAATCAGCACCTCTTCCTGATTTCTTTTCTGTTCAATCCTATTTATTAAACTCATACTCTGCATACTAGATATGAGTGGTACAAAGATAAGCACCATTCATCCATTTCCTCAAGGATGGTCTAGACCAAGTTTTCCCATTCTCGACACTATTCAGATTTTAGACTAGATAATTCTTTGTTGTGAGGATCTGTCCTGTGCACGGTGGGATGTTCAGCAGCATCTCTGGCCTCTGCCCACAAGGTGCTAGTAGCACCCTTTGCCCAATCATCACAACCACAAATGTTTACAGACATTGCCAAACGGCCCCCAGGAGATAAAAGCAACTTCAGTTGAGAAACACTGCTCTATGTGTAGAGACCTAAAGAAACAGAAAGAGAAAATTTCAACATATGATAGATGTCAGCACAAAGTACAAAAATGGTCTGTAAGGAAATTAAATTGGAGACTTTGAAAATACCCTGCTTCCCTTATAAGACCGAGCCGGACAATCAGCTGTAATGTGTTTTTTTGGAGCAAAAATTAACATAAGACCCTGCATTTTGTATTGTATTGTATTGTATTGTATTGTATTGTATTGTATTGTATTGTATTACATAAGATCAGGTCTTATAGTAAAATAATATAAGACCGGGTCTTATATTAATTTTTGCTCCAAAAGACACATTAGAGCTGATTGTCCAGCTAGGTCTTGTTTTCAGGGAAACACGGTACTTTTATCTACACTGGCCAACAAGCTAAAGCTCAGCCACATGAGATAATTAAAAGACAACATAAATCAGCATTTTCATAATGCGAGACAAAGGGTTTAGTTCTTGCTACGCAAAAGCTGCATTGCATTTGATTTGTTTCATTCTCACAATAATCTTGCAAGGCGGGAATTATTTTCTATGAGATGAGGAAAGTGAGTTAAAGTTACATGCTCAAGGCTGCACAACGGTTTCTTTGTGTTGGCCAATGGGACCACCTTTCTCTCCACCACTCCTTCTTTGTGGTCATCGTACTCTCATCTTCTTTGAACCACCCAGCTTCACTTCCGCATTCATCAATGCTCATGTCCATAGAACTGCAGTGTCACAATGTCTCTCACATCTGTCCCTTCTTTCCCTCTCCAATTCCGTTTTCCCCACCTCCAGTTTCACCCCGATCCTCTCCACCCTAAACATTAGCTAGAATGAATCTTTTTTTTAAAAGTGCATTAATATTTTATTAACAAGCATGGAGCCCTACTAGAATAGACTCTATTACACTAGATACAAGAGCGTAATATTGCAACAACAAGAAACACAATTCCTCTGATGTATCTCTGGGTTTCTCCATGGTGGGCACTGTGATGGCCACCTTATAACCAACATGCGTGGAAGGTACAGACGTACAGGACAGCCCCCTCTTTCCGTCTGTTCAATGCCTTTTAGACAATCTTGCTGTTTTAAGGGGATGTCTAGCCTTCCTTTACCCACTTCCTTGTAGGAGAGCCCAGGATTTTCACTCCCCCGACCTTTGCTGCAGCCAGAGCCTAGACTTGCAGTTGGGTCTTCCAGATATCTTCATGCACCAATATTGCATCTCCTTTCTCTCCAGTGCAAACCAAATTCAAGTTCAAGCTCCGTGGCTTAGCTTTCTAGACTCATTTCTCTGAGTTCCATCTCTAGTTCCTAACCCCATCTTTCACTGCCTTCCAAAGTAGACGTCATGCTCTGATAATAGCAGCTACTATTTCTGAAGTGCTCATGATATTGGTTCAGAGTTCTTAGAGCAGCCCAGTGAGGTTGATGGTGCTATTATTTTATAAGTGACCCAAAGTTGCTTCCTCTTGCCTTTGCTCATGATGCTCCTGTTGCCTGAAAACCTGTGTTCTTTCTTCCTCAGCCCCTTTGCTCCAGTCAAAGTCTCCTGCACGACTCAGCTCTGACCTCACACCTTCCCAAAGCTGTTCTCCATCATTTAGGCCTTGGAGGTGGGTGTTTTCTCCTTTTAGCACGTTGTCCCCATATTTATCTCATCTCCCTCTCTTGGAATCTCCCTGTACCCCTAGCGTCTTACTCTTAGTAGGTGCTCAAATATACGATGTTATCCGAACAAAGTTGAGGCCACTGCTCACATGGAGTTTTTTATTTTCCTTAATCCAAACCGCTTTGGTAGCTGCATTTGCTGGAATGTCAGGGCTGCTAGACAGCCTTCTGTGCCCTCGCCAGCCGTGCCAGCCCTGTTAGGGTTCAGGTCTCAGGGGTTTACTCGTCCTCCTGTCTGCATCTGAGGACGCCAGCATTCCTTCTCGGCCAGAGGAGGAAAGCCAACCTCAGCGGCCTTGCAGCAGTTGCTCAGCAAGTGGGGATGTGCCTTGGTCTGGGGCTGAGCAGAAGAGCATTTGTCTCCAAGCCAGGCCGTTTACTTACGGGCTGTTAGGTTGGTGCAAAAGTAATTGCGGTTCAAAAGGTTAATAATTGCAAAAACCGCAATGACTTTTGCACCAACCTAATTATTGGCCCTCTAATGAGCTTCTCTCTTCCGTCTTTGGAACTTGGGATACAATGCTCCTCCCCAGGGCTGATGGGAGGTGTGGGGACAAAGCCCCCAAAAACAGTTTCCAGGCTCTCGGCCTGTGGGGGCAGAGCCCCAGAGAGCCGTTTCCAGGCTCTTGGCCTCATGTGGAGAGGTGCTGGTTCGGATAGTGGATGGCCGTCAGCTGTGGCTAGTTGGCCGTCAGCTGTAACTGTTGAGCCATTGGTCACTGATATAACTGCCTTGGCTACGGAGGGGAGCCGAGTAGAGTGAAGGAGGAGACTGAAGGAGAGTAAGGAGAGTCGAGGAGAGTTGGTCGGTTGGCAGCAAAGCGGACAGCAGGTCGCACGTCGTGTAAACTCAGCCTCCAGTGAGACCATAGTGGTATGACTTCCCTACCTATGGCTCCGTGGGTGTTCCTTTTTGGCCTCACCATGTCCTGCGTTCTTATGTGGGGAGCGGGAGCAGAGACCCCGCCGGACGCCCTGCACGACATGGCCTCACAATAGAAAGGTGCTGGCTCGGGTAGTAAATGGCCATCAACTGTGATCGGATGGCCAGCAGCTGTGGCTAGTTGGCCGTCAGCTGTAACCCGTAAGCCATTGGCCACTAATATAATGGCTGTGGCTACACTAGCAGAGAGAAAAATGGGGGCTAGCAAGAAGACGGTGGCTGGCAAGCGCGAACTGCTATTAGGATGGCGGGTTGCAGATTATGTAGATCCTGCTTCCTGTGTCTCCAGCCCAGCTGCCAGCGAGAATATATTGGTTTGACTCCCCTATCTATGGCTCCGTGGGTGTTCCTTTTTGGCCTCACCATGTCCTGTGTTCTTATGTGAAGAGTGGGAGCAGAGACCCCGCCGGATGCCACGCATGACAAATGGTACAGGGAGCAGGGTCCCCCGCACGACACATGGCAGTCAGCAGGATACGGTGCTGGCCAAAGCTCTCCAAAGTGCAGTGGAGCAGTTTGTGCGTATGAAAGCTCAGTCTGAGGAAGACCAGGAGGAGCAGCTGCTGGAGAGCTCAATCCTTGTGGAGGGGTGGAAAGACGTGGACGGTTCCCCAACCAGCAGAGGCCGGAGAAAGCGGAGAAAGCGAAGGTTGTTGCCGCCCTGTGGGCTGGGAACTGCTTGCTGAGGCAGCCTGGATGCAGGACTTGTAGTCCCAGGAGGAAACGCTTGCTGAGTCCTCCGTGGGAGATGAGGGTGAGGTCAAGGTCATCCCTCACCCCCAGGAAAGCCCTGGCGAATGACTATGGACTATGGAGAATTGCCTTCCATCCCTGATTTAATGGACGTTTGACTGTTTGGGAACATACCACCATGTAGTGGGACTGGCGGATGTTTGCTTTTGTGTCTTGACCGGCTGCCATTGATAATATGTAAGCACCTTGATGTGAGCCGCTGTTTTTCCAACACGGTACCCCGAGAGGCCCAGAGAGAGAGTGGCAGTGCCCTGCGAGGCCCTGGCTGAGTCCAGGAAGTCTGGTTGTGCCCAGAGAGAGTGGCAGTGCCCTGAGAGCCCTGGCTGTGTCCAGGAAGTCTGGCTGTGTCCAGAGAGAGTGGCAGTGCCCTGAGAGGCCCTGGCTGAGCCCAAGAAGTCTGGCTGTGCCCAGAGAGAGTGGCAGTGCCCTGAGAGCCCTGGCTGTGTCCAGGAAGTCTGGCTGTGTCCAGAGAGAGTGGCAGTGCCCTGAGAAACTCTGGCTGTGCCCAGGGAGACAGGTGGTACCCTAAGAAGCCCAGGAAGTCTGGCTGTGCCCAGAAGTACTGTGGTGGTGCCCTGAGAGGCCCTGGCTGTGCCCGGGGAGACAGGTGGTACCCTAAGAAGCCCAGGATGTCTGGCTGTGCCCAGAAGTACTGGTGGTGCCCTGAGAAACCCTGGCTGTGCTCAGAGAGCCTGGCTGTGTCAAGGATATTGCATTCACCTCCAGGCTCCTCGCACAGGGACCCTCTCAGAAGACACTTGTCGCGTAGATTGTGAGGCGAGACCCTGAAGGGGTTGAGTGTGGGGACAAAGCCCCAAAAAACAGTTTCCAGGCTCTCGGCCTCACAACAGAAAGGTGCTGGCTAGGGTAGTAAATGGCCATCAACTGTGATCAGATGGCCAGCAGCTGTGGCTAGTTGGCCGTCAGCTGTAACCCGTAAGCCATTGGCCACTAATATAACGGCTGTGGCTACGCTAGCAGAGAGAAAAATGGGGGCTAGCAAGAAGATAATGGCTGGCAAGCGCGGACTGCTGTTAGGATGGTGGGTTGCAGATTATGTAGATCCTGCTTCCTGTGTCTCCAACCCAGCCACCAGTGAGAATATAGTGGTATGACTCCCCTATCTATGGCTCCGTGGGTGTTCCTTTTTGGCCTCACCATGTCCTGAGTTCTTATGTGGGGAGTGGGAGCAGAGACCCTGCCGGACGCCCCGCATGACAAATGGTACAGCGAGCAGGGTGCCCTGCACGACAGGAAGCTTAAAGTTCAAGTATCTAAAGCATTCAGTTTGGAGCCTAACCTCTGGCCGTCAGGCTCATTCCTCAGCGTGGTAAGAGCAAGCTGGGAGCGTGATGGGGCCAGGCCAGTGTTTGTCCCTGCTCTTCCCCTACTCCGTCCTCTTTCCTGTGGCTGGGGAAAGGAGCCCCCTAGAGCCCTCCTCTGCCAACAAAATGAAGACCAAGCACCCCCGCCCCCGCCCCCCATCCCCCAGGATCTAATGTAGAGGTGCCAGCGGGAGCGCAGCGCCCATGGTGGTGGTGTCTCCGTCAGCCCTGGCTGCAGGCCCTCTGATGGAAGGTTTGGGAATCACAGAAACGTGAGACACCCGGAGATATTTGTGTGTGTGGGGGTGTGTGGAGGGGTGGGTGGGGGGGTTGGGGGTCGAAAGCATGGATCTAACTAGGACGTTCTGATGGTAGGGAGAGGGCATGAGAAAGGGGGCAAGTCCTAGAAAACACTGCTTTCTTTGTTTCTGTCCGCTCCGCTTTTCTGACGTTCTTGGTAATAGCATCCGTAGTGGTCATTTCTGAGAGCTGACTTCCCCAACCTGTGCTAAATGCTTCTCGTGCCCTATAGCATTGAATCCTGCAGATCCCGTCACTTCCTCCCTTTCTACAGATCAGGAAACTGAGGCCCACAGAGGGAAGGAACCTGCTCAAAGCCACACAGAGACTGGGGGAGCCAGGATTCACACAGGTTCTGCCTAAGACACTGCTGCCCTGGGAGGACCGAGGACTGCCCGCACCGCCCTTTCCTAGCACAGGCGTGCTTGGGGCTCAGCGTCACGGCGAAGGCCCCACTTCTTCCTGTCTCCAAACTCCTCAGACCCAGACCAGCTTCTCCATGACGTGTGACGTTTGCCACTGGTTCTTCCTTTGACTCATCCTTGCCCTATGTTTCAAGTGTTGATGGCTCCAAACCATTTTCTTTGCGTTAAGGAAACATGAAGTCTCCAGGAAAGGAAAGCGTCAATGGTGGGAAGCAACCTGGACATTTTACCCACCAGCAGAGGGACAGATAGAAAGCAAATCTGAGAATCACTGGAAGTTAGAGGGGCCTTAGTGGTTAAGTCTGTAGAATCTTAGTTATGAGCAACGAAGAGCCACTCTGAATGATTTAAACTGAGAAGGAATTAAGTGAGATGATAGATGGCTGGAGAAGCTGGCTGGCTTGGAAAACAGACAGGGACGGGGCGGGTGGATAAGGGGCAGGACCATGCCCACTGTCACCCCACTCTGGGGTTAAGCACTGCTGTTGCCTGGCGCCACAGCTGGATGTTCTGCTCCAGAGGTGGCTGCCTCTGGAAGTTGGATGAAAAAGCCGCCACCTGCTTCTACTCCTTTATTAGTACCTGTTTCAGAGTCTGAGGCAGGTACCTGATTGGTCAAACGTAAGTCACAGCCCAGGCTGCAAGGAGGCTTTTTAGCTTTTCTGAGGGGGAGTGATCTCCACGACCCACCAGGACTTAAATGGCACGGTCTCCAAACACAGGAAGGTTAGACACTGGGCAGCCTCTCAAACGCAAAGTCACTACAACGGTAGTCATCCAGTTAAAAACTTTCCCGTCCCCCACTACATTACAGATGAAGGTGCTGAATCCTAGAGGGGAGAATGGCTTTCTTCAGAAAGATGGGTGACTAAGGTAAATCGGTTTCATCTCCTGTGCCAACACCAATCAACTGAATTCCAGTTAATTGGAGCACTACTGGGAAATCTCCAGGCTTCGACTGGCTGGGGGAGGCACAGGCCCTGGTGGTTATGGTGTCTCACACTGCGCTGTTCCAAGCAAAAGACAGTCAAACTAAAGCACAACTGTTTCCCTCTGGAAAGCCCGAGTCAGTGCATCTCCTCTGGGCCACACGTTCGTTGATGACTAAACATACTAACACCATTTCCTGCATTGGGCATTTTCACTTTGTAAGATACCAGCAAGTGGCTATACAAGGTGTGACAGGAAAATAAGGTGAATGTTTAAATTAAAAAATTTATTACAATAAAAGACACATTGCCATTAATCCCCCCTCTTCAAACACTTATCCCATCGTTCTTGCCACGTTCTGAAGCAGTTCTGAAAGTCCTCTTTCATGAGTGTCTTTAGTTGTGCTGTCATGGCTGCCTCGATGTCATGAATCGAATCAAAATGTTTACCTTTCATGGTCATTTTGACGTTGGGCAAGAGCCAGAAGTCGCATAGTGCCAGATCCGGTGAATAAGGTCACACCACAGTTTTTGACAGAACTTGCCATATACCAGAAGTGACGTGTGACATGGAGCCTTTCCATTGTGATCACAACATACAGCGAATGCTGCTGCTGAGTGCCATCCAACGGAAAGGCAGGGATCAATATGGGAAGTGGTGTGTCGAACGTTCGTAACTGTGACAAGTTTCAACTTGTTTGGTGCAGTCGGGTGTGAGCTGCGGTTGAGAGGTATTTTAAAGTGTGTAATACATCTTCCTCCATGATAACGTTCCATGTCACACATCACTTCTGGTATATGGCAATTTCTGTGAAATAAAAACATTACAGTGTGTCCTCATCTACCTTATTCACCAGATTTGGCACCGTGCAACTTCTGGTTCTTCCTCCAAGTCAAAATGATTGAAGACATGGAGGCAGCCATGACAGTGCAACTACAGACACTCACAAAAGACACCAGAAGCGCTTCAGAAAGTGACAAGAACGGTGGGATAAGTGTGTGTGGTGAGGAGGAGTATTTTGAGGGGGATTAATGGCAGTCTTACTGTAATAAACTGTTAAACATTCACTGTGTTGTTTGATCACACCTCATATGTACATCAATTCTAGATTGGATGTTACCAGACCTGGATGAACAGGAGAACCAGTGATTCCTCTGCCCTGCCAAAGGCCTAAATCAGAATATCGTGGGCATGGGGCAAGAAACGTCTTTTTAAAAATCTGTTTATGTGGCCCAACAGGCATTTGGGAACTCACTTCCCAGGACAGAATCCTGCCTTCAGAGAAGGTTCCATCATCTTTTTATCAGCTGAAGTCCACCAAACTCAAGGACGCAGAATTTCCAGGCTTAGAAATAGCTGGAATATTTATAATCTCTACCTCTATCACCACTTGGAAAACAACGTAATTTTTACAACACCTCTCTACCTTCTCTAGACTCTAAGCAGGATGAGCTGTCACAGGCTTCTCTGTCCTCTGCAGTTCCTGACACCTAAGAGGCTTTTCATTTATGACTCTGGGTTATCTAATTGTACTTAGTTGTTCCCTCCGCCTAATACGCAGTACAAATCAGAGTAGCCTTGAAAACTGCATTAACCTGACAGTTGCCTTAGGAAGGTGCTGCAGGATTGGAAAACTTTCCAAAACTTGGGTCTGATCTTCAGAACTGCAGGGCATCCAGACTATCAGAAATCCTTAGTTTGTACTCCAAAGGCACAAGTGGGCTCAGGATTTTTGATGAATCCCTGTTGGGCAGCAAACTTTCCTTGTAGGATGTATATACATTAATACATACAGCTCATGAGTACTGCGTGCCAGGCACTGTCCTAAGACTCTCCATGTTAGCTCAGTCAATTCTCACCACTTTATAAAGTATGTTTATTACTTTGCTTTACTCACTTAACGGGCACAGAAAATAAAGAGGTACAGCTGGAATTTGAATCCAGGTATCCTGGTTCCAGAGCATTCATTTAACTACTACATACAATTGAATAAACAAGATCCTTTCTTGGATATCTTGAATTCAGCTTTACATTAATTAACCTGGCCAGTGAAGACCAAAATAAAATTTGGATACAGCAATGACTTATCGCTTACAGCCCAGAGCACCCAATGGTTTCTATTCGCATGTAGTGACTTGCTTGGCTCCCTGCCCACGCTGCCTAACCTTCCTGGCTAAAGCTAATCTCATCTGTCAACTTAGCAGCCCCATATGTGGCCCCCCCAGCAGCCGTGCACTTAGCACAAGACCTAAGGAGGCCTTCTCCTTGTGAAAATAAGCCCTGCAGATGGTGCTGCCTTGACCTCGTATCTGATTCTAGTACTGGCTCCCTCACATCGGAATCCTGGCCGGGTTGGTCAAATCCGGTTGTCTGGATGTCCCTAGCCTGGGCCATCCTGCCAGCTGAACCTCACGCAGGACTCTCAGCAAGTACCTGAAATAAGCCATTATGAGAGTAGGAACAATCTTTCCACCTTCTGAGAGGAGAGCCAGTCTGGGACAAGCAGGTATCTAGAACCCAAATCCAGACAGACCAAGCAAGGTTAACAAAGCATATTAATAAACAAAATACAAAATTGATGTAATTATTTAATGACATGGGAAAATAACATGTTATGAAACAAGCTGGTCACAAATGGTGGGTAAAGGTTCGCTTTTGATAAAAAAAATTACAATGTCTATAAAACACTGGAAGGTTACGTATCAAAATATGCACAGTATTTAATTCTGTTCAGTCATTAAATATTCTTCCCTTTTGTGTATTTCTTGAAACATGTTTATTTCTGAAACAAAAAAGAAAAACAAGTTACTAGATAAAGTTATTAAACGTCAGAGTCCAGCAATCAAGGTCTGAAACCCAGGACAGGTTCAGCTAGGGTACAGGGGTCGAGCCCATTTTCAGAATACCATTCTTTTCTTTTCCTTCTGGAAAGGCATCTAGTAGACTCTCCTCTACATTTGATGTTCTCTGTGTACTTAACATTTAACAGAAATCTATGAATACTAATTGGCATTAACAGTAAAATGATGCTATGAACTTTGGTTTTAAAATGCTACAAAATGTATTAGATTGGTGCAAAAATAACTGCGGTTTTTGCAATTGTTTTTAACCCTTTTGTAGTTATGAAGCACACTAGAAAGACAACATAAAACACCTTAACACACTAGAAATCAAGAACTCCTACAACGAAAAGCCCCATCTGACTAAACCCCTGGGTTTGCTGCTTTTTGACTTCTGTTCACTTTCAATTTTCACTGCAAATCTATTTTTTTTTTTTTTACACAGTACAAATGACCTTATTGATTGCAACTGGAAGGGGAACAGGAAGGGATACGACAGCTCCGGCTCCAGGGGCACCTGCAGACTTCGTCGCAGCCCTCAAAAATTGCAGATCTATTTGTTTCATGGATCTAGACGAGGTCATTTTTTCTCTCAAAAATATCCTTTGCCTTCTAAGTACTCTGCAGAGTTGAAAGGGCTCACTAAAACCCAAGCCACCCGAAACAAAAAAGTTTGAGTGTCATCCACCACTCTTTGTGTCTATTTTTAAGTCTTTGCTAAATTACCACAAGAACAGCAGATTACACCTACATTGGTATAAACGAGGCTCAAAAATCTCAACTCTCCCTCTGTCCCAAAAGTCAGAACTGCTAGGAGCACTTTATTCAAATAACAACGATAATCCATTATTTCCTGTTCTTCAAACGATAAAATCTGGGAAAGGCTCATTGTTTTAAAATCTTGCATATATAAAAATCGATGCCACCTTTAGCTGAAGGTACTTCTTTCCAAAAGCTCTCCACCTTTTTACATGGCAGCATATTCAGGAGGGGCCAAGAACTACCATTAAGGTCCAAAGAACCACCAAAACCAAAAAACTAAACCGAGGCAATTTCCTGCACCACCACCACCACCACCTTCTGTCCAGTGTTGCAGGGTATCAGCCTTACAGCAGGTTGGTATAGCAATACATGCCACAAAAATCTTCAGACACCAAGAAGAAAAATACAAAAGGAATTACATCAAAATAAGGACATATGGGGAAAACGATTTAAAGTATTCTATCATCACAACAAAGACTAAAAAGATCCCTTTGCTTTATGCTGGGGCAATCAAGAAAAACTGAACCCTGTTTTATATTCCAAAATAAGAGATTTGCTGGAAATATCACTCTTCAATGCTTTCAACCCAAGTCAATTCATACTCTTGTCAGGTGAGTCCGAATCCTAGAGCTACAAAAATTCCTTTGTTAGAGCAAGGGAAAAAAACCCCATCTCGGCACAAAGCTCTTTCAGATTAAAGGAAGGTGTCTTCAGTGAGAGAACTGCCTGCTGTCGGATGACTTCCTGCTGATGTGTTTGAAGATTTTGGACTTCTCGACTTTCCTGGGTTTCTGGTAGCCGAACCCGCCGCCGCCTCCTCTCTTTCGAAGCTTGCCTTCATTGCTGTTCACATCTGAAGGTGAGGTTAAGGAGATCAACCCACACAGAGGT
Source organism: Rhinolophus hipposideros (assembly GCF_964194185.1). Taxonomy (NCBI): domain Eukaryota; kingdom Metazoa; phylum Chordata; class Mammalia; order Chiroptera; family Rhinolophidae; genus Rhinolophus; species Rhinolophus hipposideros. Next base: position 11,431,790 of record NC_138052.1, read on the forward strand.
CACCCTCCAATCTGACATCTACACGGAGAGCCCGGCCGCGGGACTGTCCCTCCACCACCACCTTGCTTGGACCATGAAAACTATGCACGTGAACAAGCCTATGCAACACATTTCCCGGCAATCAGGAGTGGCATGTGACCGTGGACTGAAATCAGCAGGTCTGATTTTAAGCACTAGTCATACAATTTTCTCCACACAATGAGACTCAAGACAATTACTTATAAGGAGTTATGAGGTAAATCATCAAGTTTATAGGAACATATTAAAAAACACCACTAGTGTCAAAACAAATGACTTTCACCTCTGTTCAGGCTGATTCAAGAATGCCTAACCAAGTGAAGTCGTTCTTTTCACACGATTCAACATGCAGACAGTTACTCAATGCCTACAACGGGGACAGGACCCAAATTTGGTCTCCTAGTCCCTTCAGCAGTTAACACCACAGCGTTAATGAACAGGCCTCACCTCTGCCGCTTCGGTCTCTTCTGTTGAAAATGTAATAAAGCACACGTTATAAATCGCAAAAGCAGCAATTTAAGATATTCCCTTTGCCTTATATCTTGAGTTAGCACTTCAGTTTTATTTTCTTTTGCTGATCTTGCAACTTCCCTGTATGAAACCCTTTAACGGCTCTGAGAGGATAAAAGCTTTGCAAGGTCCTGTCTCCTTTCTTCAGCTCCAGGGCATCCTGCTCCTTCACGGACCTTGTACAGTGAAGCCTCACAAGCCCTGAGCCCTGCCATTTTCCCCTGTGCTTCTCTCTGGACTGCACAGCTCCCTCTGGCTCTCAGTCTGCCAGTTATGTTCCTGTCTGTTTTAAGGCCGAGTCATAACTCTCGTTTCCGTAACCCTCACTCCAGCCACTCCTCCCTGCCCACTCGGCGCTAGCACCGACAGCAGACACTGAGCAGGCTAACAGTGGGGCCTCCAGCCTGCAGCCGAAGCCACACCACCCAGGGCGATGCCCAAATGCCCCGTGGTCAAGCTCTGGTCCCTGAGTTCCCGCATGAACTCATCACAACAAGGAAAAGGATACTCAGGTCAACAAAAGGAGGCACCTTGAAACCGAATGACAGCGCAACCTGAGGCAAATTTAAGTTGTTAACATTAAAGATCTGTTTCAGAGAATGGGAATCATATGCTCGGATGTATGACTTATACGCTTCCTGGGCTGACTTATGAAGGAAGTAGTTCTTTTCAATCAATTTTTCAAGCTGAAATAGAAAAAAAACCCCAAAAAACATTGGTTTTAGTAAAATAAAAAAGCAGATTTCATATATATTAGAACAAAATCATCCCACAAAAAATATCTGTCCCAATACACTTGCTTCAATATCTGCAAAACGTTAATTCAGAATAATTACAAAGTTCTTGTGGGTGTGGTCTGAAACGAGGCAGAGCACAGGAGTGTGGTAACCAACACAGCAGGAGACCGGAAAGACTGCATGTGCAAGCTTCTCCTTTATGAGAAGGGAGACTCGGAGTTCAACCACTGCCAGTGGAACACTACACAGGCAATGCTGGGATGAGGTGCAGGCTGACCCCCAAAGAAGCATACCTGAGACTGAATATCAGAAATTTTGGACCAGGAAAACTCGAATTCACTTAATGGAACCTAGAAAACCAAAGCACGAAGATTAGCAAAATGGGACCCATCAACATTCAAACAGTTAGAGGATGAGACAAGTCACAGAGTCTATGAACAGACAGGAAATGGTGGGGCCAGGCAGCAACGGTGTCACTGCAGCTTGTTAGGCACTGACGAGATGACAGAGACCAGGCCTGTGGGATTCCCTTGGCAGAGACCTCTGCGCCCTCGTCTCCCAATGCCAATGGAAAAGTCTTATCTTACCTCACGAATGGCACACAAATTGTGCCATGGAACCTTCCAAAAAGGAAGGGTGAGGAACCAGACAGGGATGAGTCCATGAAGCCCTTTACTGTAAATCAGGATCTCTACACTGAGGAAGCAGCCTGACGCTCTTAGTTAGAAGGACCGAGAACTCTTCTCTCCGTCAGGAGAGCTGCTCTAACACAACACTGCCCTGTGACTGGGACTTGTGACACCAGAAGTCATAGTGATTATAAATTCCTACAGGAAAGATCTTTATCGGCCATCACTTATTAGGTAACTGGAAAAGTGCCGGACCTGTGCAAGGTGCTGGGGTGAAAAATAGCAGCCCATGTCACAGCCCGTCCTCAGAGAGCTGGCAGTCTTGTGGGGGAGACAGATAATAAGACAGCAATTCAGCGAGCACACCTGCTGTGGGAATATGAAGGGGGGCTGATCAGTAAAGGCTTCCCAGAAGAGACAACAGTTAGATGAAACCAGAGGCAATGTAGAGAACCAGGAAAAGGGCATTCTGGAGAAAAAGTGCAAAGGCTGTAGGGCAATTTGTAAGAGCTGCACCTAGCTGCTAGGCAGAGGAAAATCCACTTGGCAAGACTGTGCCAGGGAAGCGAACAAGGAAGCAAATGTCTGGGAAGAGAAGGCCTGGTAAGTAGTCACAAGATTAGCAACAAAGAGGCCACTTATCATTCTAACGAATTCAGATTTGGTGGGATGCAATGAGGCCAAAGTTAGATTAGGGTGGGTTGCAGAACAGGGTCAGAAGAAAATAAGTAGAGAAAATATAAACCACTTTTCGAAATAGTAAACTGAAGTAAGGTCACTGGCAGCAGCTGTGCTGGAGGTGGTGAGAGGAGAATGGGTTTAGGGTTGAAGTTATTTTTGTTTATTTTAGTGAGATACTTCAGATGGTAAAGAGCTAACTGCAAAGGAGAGACTGCAGGTAACCGACAGGAATTGACGAATTAGGGACAGCAGAGGTAGGAGAGAATGGGGAGCCCCAGTGCTTCGGGGAAAGTCAGAGGGAAACGTAGGAGGAAGAAGACATGCCGAGAAGAAAGGGAGCCGGAGGTAGACATGGTCAGGCGTGAGGGAGCTGCAAAGGCGTGCAGGCGGTTTCCAACGGGCTGTGGGCATGGGGGAGGACGGACGGGGACACGCGGCACTGCAAGGAACAAGGAGCTCAAGGACTGCGCCCCGTGGGGAGTTTTTTCTGTTCACGTTTCTTGGGACATGCCCACAAGAGTCTCATTTGCTTAACCGCTCGAACAACCGCTCTAATAGCTCTGCAAGGACTCGACTCCTCAGACACATCTAGAAGAAACAGTGCTTAAGGCCATCTGCATCGGCAATAGAGTCCCATCATGAGGAATCCATTCCCAACTTAAGATTTTCTAAGCAAAGACCTTTACCTTCGATTGCTTCAAGTAACGAAGGAAACCCAGTTCTTCAGGGCGCAAAATGAGCAAGGCATGCCCTCTTCCGTTTAGGCCTCTGGCTGTTCTCCCCACACGATGAATGTATTCCTTTGGTGGAGAGAGCAAAGCTGAGTTAACAGGCTGACTTTCACCGGAAGCTGGGGCATCTGCATTTCCAGGACTTGTGTGTTAGCACCGCTGTATGAGACGGTGCCCCTCCCCGTCCCCAGGGCTGTTCTCCGAAGCGAGTCCGTCAGTCCTTCTGCACGCGCCATGCCCAGGGGTAACAGGGCGATGACCGAGGCCAAAGGAAAGCTGGACACGAGAGGCACATTCACTTTGTGATCTAATAAAATGACCAGTAAGTGCGTCTGAACCTCAAAATGGCTTTTTGAAGCCTGTTTAAATGCTGGTTGACAATTTACATAACCTATTGTTTGTTCATAATACTTAATAAAACTTATTTTACTACATATACTAATGTCCTATCTCTATAAGCAAATTTTATATCCTTCTGCTCTTAACAAGTCATTCCAACGTGTAACATTCCCAACTTAAGTCCCACTGATGCCTTTCCAATCTCCTTATGTACCCACTTCGGGTCCTGTAAAAGCCCTAAGTACCATTAGCACCAGAGAAATACTGCCAAGTCACTGTGCACTAGAACATGACTGACTAAGAAAGAGACCTTTGAATGTGCCATGCAGTATTTCTCAGGGAACCTGGAGAGTAAGTGCACGCCTTCACGCAAGTCATTCTGAGAAACCCATGGATGCCGCTGACCTTGGGGTCATCAGGAGGGTCATACTGAACAATCCAGTCGACTTCAGGAATATCCAGCCCTCTAGCTGCCACATCCGTGCACAACAATATCCCCGTGTCCGCATTGCAGAACTGGAAGAATGTGGTCGTGCGCTTGTTTTGCTTCTGCCTTCCCTAGAATCAAATCAAAACATCCATTAGAGGCTGTTTCTGGGTAGTCTAGATATAGAACCCCCAAACTGGGGAGTTGTGAACCTGCTTGATTTCACGTTCACTCCCTGGCCTATATCCTGTTTTCCCAAGTAGATGGCATCTCTTATCCCTCTGTGGTCCTCACCCCTCACCCCAGCAACGCCCCCTCTGGATAGGATCAATTACCCAATGCTCACTGACCTACCCAGAACTATGTTTAGAGGGGAGCAATACCTCAAACCCCACAATCTATACAACTTGGTGAGCATAACTTGTTTTGAATAAACTTTTCATAATCACTTACATGAATGGCCAAGACAGGCAAATCGATGTAGTTCAGCAACTCGTAGTGGTATTTCACGGACTTACAGGATGAAAAGAAGACCATTAGTTTCTTCTTCCGGTTTTTCTTAAGGAATGTAAAGAGCAGGAGGAATCTCTTTTCGGAAGGACACACAACATATCCCTAGAAGTAGTTCAATTGAACAGACACAAAATAACCAGACATTTTCAGTTGCATGAGCCAATATAATTTGATGCAGAGCACAGACATCACGCGTACAGTCATGCATTACCTATAGTGATACTGCCTTCATCGTAACAAAGCGTTTCTAAAACAAGACTAATTTAAGCTCGCTTGACTCCTGTAACTGGCTGTAATCACCAGACACTAAATTCTTTTCATATTTCTGAGATTACTGGTTATCAACAGTTCTTGCAACCATAATATGTTAATATCTCTACTAATCGGAACTCTCAAGACATACCAATGTCTGATTTTTTAAAAGGTCTTTGATAGCAAGATCTCAAATAACCACAGCTTAAGTGCATAGTCCTAAACATGGTATCCAAGCTGGGAGAATATATTTTTAAAAACTAAACAACCCATGAAAGGTTTTTAAGCTAAATCATTACAGAGGTATTTTATTCACCAAAAGACACGATCTTAAAGTTCTCTTTAATCAATCTAGTTTGGATCTTTGTCACTTCATTGTCAGTTTTCTACAGCTACATACCTGAAACCTGTCTCTCCACTTTCTAACTCACCTCTCATCTTAGAGCAAGAGATTATTAAACAACAATTTTTTTTTACTGCATCTCTAACTGATAGTGGTTAACAACGTCTCCCACATGTCAGGAGATATTAAGAGACCGTAAGGAGAGCTGAGTAAATTATTCAGAGTTCAAGATACTTTATACCAAGAGAGCCAGAGATCCAACTTCACTATATTTGAATTAAAAGTTCAATAACCCATCTGCTTTCTAGAGGATCCTCAAAACAATTACAAGGAAAAACCAAAGAAGGTCCTTAAAATTTAAGATATTGACAAAAGGTACCTGCTCAAGACCATCCACTGTTGCATTCGCTTTATCATCATCAACGCCAACATATAATGGCTCCTTTTTCAGAGAAATCCTTGCCAGGTCTTCAACTTTTCGAGTTTGTGTGGCAGAAAAGAGCATGGTCTGTCTGCGTACTGAAACAATACATATGAAAAAATAATCTCAATCTTTCAGAGAATCTTTAGCAATCGCTTCACAAACACAAATGCTCCTAAGCACAAATAACAAGAATGGGAGACATTTTATCACTATAGATATTAAGGGAATAGTATGAACAGCTTTACGTCCATAAATTTGACAACTTAGATGAAATGGACAATTTCCTTGAAAGACAAACTGCTAAAGCTCCCTGAAGAAATAGAAAACCTCAACAGCCTTTTATCTATTAAAGAAATTATAGTTAAAATCTTTATGCAAAGAAAACTCCAGGGGCGCCGGGATGGCTCAGTTGGTTAGAGCACCAGCTCTCAACAACAAGGTTGCTGGTTCAATTCCCGCATGGGATGGTGGGCTGTGCCCCCTGCAACTAAAAAGATTGAAAACGGCGACTGGACTTGAGAGCTGAGCTGCGCCCTCCACAACTAGATTGAAGGACAACAACTTGGAGAAACACACTGTTCCCTAATAATCCCCAATTAAAAACAAAAAACAAAAAAACAAAAAGACAGTCCACCTCTAATGGCCTTCAAAGGTGAATTCTATTAAACATTTATCAATTCTTCACTAACTCTCCAGGACACTCAAGAGAATTTACTTCCCAGCTTACTCTTTGAAGCCAGCCATTACCCTGATACCAAAACTCAACAACTCATGAGCATAGATCCAAAATTTCTAAACAAAATTTTACCAAAGTAAATCCAGTGATATATAAAAAGGATAATGCATCATGACCAAGTGGGGTTTATTTTATGAATGCAGGGTAGTTGGTTTAATATCTGAAAATTAACCAATACAATTTGCCATATTAACAAACTAAAAAACAACATCTGCTCACTTCAACAGATATAGGAAAAGCGTTTGACGAAACTTAACATCTGATTTTTAAAAATCTCAGCAAACCAGGAAACAGAAGAAATTATCCTCAATCTGATAAGGGGCATCTACCAAAAAATCTACAGCTAACATCATACTGAATGGTGAAAGAGTGAATGTTTTCCTCCCTAGTGTAAGGAACAAGACAAAGATGTCTTCTCTTGCCACTTCTATTCAGTACTGTACTGGAAAGAAAAAAATTAAGTGATAATCCCAACCAACCAGATTTATTTTTAGGGAGTATAAATTGACAAACTGATTCTAAACTTTATACAGAAATGCAAAGGATAAGAACAGCCAGAATAATTTTGAAAAAGAACAAAGTTGGGAGTTAATACTACTTAATTTTAAGACTTAACAGGTAGAACTGGAACTCTCCTACACTGCTGATGGGAATGTAAAATGGTACAAGGTAAACATACACTAGCCACTCCACTTCTAGGTAGCTACCCAAGAGAAAAGAAAACATATGTCCATAAAAAAGACTTGCAGATGAATGTTCACAGGAACTTTATAAATCTCTAGAAATGCAAATTGACCTACAGTGACAGAAAACAGATCAACAGTTGCCTGAGAGAGAGATGTGTGTGAGTAGTTGTTGGATGTCGGTGAGGGTTGCTCCTACTGAGGCTGAGAGACAGATTACAAAAGTTCACAAAGAAAATCTGAAGGTTCTGGAGATATTCACTGTATCAATTGTGGTGAAGGTTTTGTAGGCGTAACATCAAAATTTATCCAATTATATATTTAAAATATGTACAGATTATTATGTCAATTATATCCCAATAAAGCATTAAAAAACAAATTGTATCATGAATGGAATCATGGCCTTATTACAGACATAAGCAATTTATGTTATAAGTACTATAACCAAGGTATGTACAACTCAAATATAACACAGAAGACAACAAGTCTATGGCTACCTGGGACACGTTAGATGAAGTAAGAAAAAGTAAAATGGGGTGGTGGGGGCAGACGGGAATGAGATATACGTTTGGACTGTTTAACCATCATAACCTCTAAAACGGGAAAACCACTGTATTAAGTAACTGGTAAGTTTGATGCTCGCATTGCAAACCACCTCTGTAGCTGACTGGCACTATTCAGTTGGCTCCATTAAAGTTCTGGTATTAATAGTTTCCACATAGGAACAACCCTCATCTGCTTCCAACAACTACTTTGCAAACCACATACAGACGCTACCCACTTACTTGGCAGAAGGTTAATAATTTGCTTTAATTCCTCTTCAAACCCAACATCCAAGATACGATCAGCCTCATCAATAACCAGACACTGTAGGTTTTTATACATAAACCCTGGAGTATTCTAAAAAGACAGAGGACAGAGACACTGTTAGGTGTCAAGTCTGTTTCACCCAAGACAATGAGACAGGTACTACTGCACGTAATACTGTTCTCTTACCTGCATATGGTCCAGGAGACGGCCTGGTGTCGCCACAATGATGTTGATCCCATTAGCAAGTTTCTGTGCTTCAGCAGATCTGTTACTGCCACCCATTATTAACCCGTATGTGTGAACATGGTGTGTCATCAGCTCTTTAAGAACACCGAAAGTCTGCATGGCCAGTTCCCTAGTAGGTGACAGAATAAGAACTCCTGTGCCTAAAAAGCAAAAAATAATATATAGTGAAAGTCAAACTGCAGTTATCACCATGAGTCTACAATAGCCGTAATACACTGTAATAAACAGACACTGGCAGAAACAATCAGATCACAGGCTTACCATTCCTGGGCATGAACTTTAACTTAACAATGAGTTCAATTGCAGGGATGAGAAATGCCAGGGTTTTGCCACTGCCTGTTTTTGCAGCCGCTAGAAGATCCCTAAATATTAAAAAGGGAAAGGAGACATTTAGTCTTCTCATTCAACAAGTACTTTCTGAATACCTATCACGTACAATCACATATGTTTTCGGCACCAAGGCTAGAACAGGATCGAGGAAAAGTTCCTACCTCCTCTACCACTAAAATCACCTGGGTTAAACACCTAACTCAGAAATGAGAATCATTCTATGAAACAGGAGTGAACACTTTTCTTCAAACATCAGTAAATCACTTAAAGCTTTTAATGCAGGTTGGATATGTAACCCAACACATAGTGCAAAATCAATAGAACATACTGGCATTTTCTTTCCAAACTACTAGCACTAAAAATAGAGACCCGAATGGCCAAATATCAATGCTACTCATACCTGCCTTCCAGAAGTGGTCTGATACTTTTATGTTGAATTTCAGTCATGTTTGTGAAGCCCATCTCTTTTATAGCCTTCAGAGTGTTCTCGTTGACAAGATTCGATAGAGAAGCAAATGATGTATCCTCAAAAGCTCCTAAAGGGAAGACCGTTTATTATTAGCAAATTTATCTTTTATAATAGTTAATACAGCTACAGCGGCCTAAATTAGTTTTACTGATTGAAAGCATCACTGGGGGTGGAGTCATACTTAGAAACGCTTCTTCCACTAAGACTAAATCCCAACCATCCTATGTAACATTACGAAAAAGACCAGGTACTTCTAAAGTTCCTCCACTGCTGCTGACTGTGCCAACTCCAGAGCCTGAACTGGAACAAAATAATAAAGGGTGCAGGAGGTATAATCAAGGGACTTGTATGAAATGAAAATGCCAAGGCTGAGGAAGGGGACAAGAGTTCAGAGAGAAATGAAATGTTTAGGAAATCGGAAATAAAAAGTGGAAACATTCACTGTAGTAAAAATCGAGGGTGAAGTCAATCAAGAGAGCAAAAATCTCACTCCAGAAAGACAACCGAGAGTCAGATACAACCAGCCAGACTGTTAGACTGAACCCACAAACCAATTGAGTAGCAGTTCTCCAGCGGGGGAAGGCATCAAAACCCCCCAGGAGCTCCCTACCCCAACATGTCCTGGCTACACCGCAGACATTGTCACCTCGGCACTGCTGACACTGTGGACTGGACAATTCTGTTTGGAGACGCTGTGCTATACACTATAGCACGTTCTGCAGCAGCCCTGACCTCTACCAACTAGACGCCTGCCCCCAGTTCTGACAACCAAAAATGTTGGTGGCCAACCCTCAGATTTGCCTGCGACAGAGGAGGTTTACAGGATGCTGACCTTTCAGTGCTAAAACTGGTCAAGTTCTAGGCAAACTAGGATGAGCCGGGCACCCTAACTCGGAGGCAAAAATTGCCCTGGTTGAGAACCAGTGATAGCATTTGCAATTCTGATTAAGCAAGTCTGGGGTTGGGCTGCACTATTTTAACAAACAAAACCACTCAAGTAACTCCTAGACATTTCTGGTTAGGAGCAACTGATTCTAGTCTAAACTCTTGACTTTACAGATAAAGAAACAAGGGCCAAAAAAGAGTAACCTGATACAAGTCCTTCAATAATGTTAATTCTTCCCTCCCTCCCTAGTAACTGAGCCAGTGTTAAACTTTCTCCAGACTTATGGACCAATGGTTTTCTACTACAACAGGGAACGAGCTTTAGAAAATGATAAACCAAAAGAACAAATGACCCCAGAAGCTGTTTGTGTGTATTATCAAAATAGTTAGTGCCAGGACTAAAGAAAAGGAAAAAACAGAAAGAAACAACAACGTGGGAGCTAAAAAGCAGCACTTAAGATATAAAAACATTTCTTGTGACTACTTACTTTTTCCAGGTAAAAGTCACATTGGAACCTTCACATTTTATAATTTAGAGAGGTATGACATTTTAAAGACCTATCTGGAAAATGCTCTGGAAGTTACCTGTCACTCCCAGGGGCAGGCTGGGCACTTCGCTGTCCTCTTCCTCGGCATCTGACTTCTCCACCCTGTGTTCCGTTTCTCCAGAAGCCTGGGAACCTTCTTCAGGCTCCTCTTTGTCTTCCGTTTTTGCTTTTTTGGTATCTGGTTTTAAAGAACAAAACCCAATTTTTTTTCTTAAAATAAAAATACCAAATCAGATTACAAAATAAAAGCTGTGAGATGCCAAAATGCTATTTTCAAAAGCTTAATACATTTTCAGTTTTCATTTGTTAAGAATGTCTCTTTCATGATTAAAGATTTAGTTATATTTAAAAACGCAGGGAGACGTGCAGATTTACCAACAATACTTTATTTTTTAGGATTCTTAATGCATTATACTATCTTAAGTGACCAAGACATTTTTTTAAAAGTTGAACTAAACAATTTAAGTATTCTAATTTCACCAAGTTTTACATATTTCACTGAGAAAAAAAAGGGCATGTTGTTAGTATGTTGTTGTTGCTGTTTTTAAAAACTCAAAAACAAGCACTCATTTTCCACCCATGCCATTCAACATACGTTTTCTATAAAAGCTAATTTTGTTTGAAAGATGAACAGGCTGTTCACGTTACAGAGCTAGACTACAAAGCAAGGGCAATAATCCACACAGGGGATAACAGAAACTGGCCTGGTTCTTGAACTTCAGTGGTGAAGGGAGTGACGGTAAGGCCTTCTGGCTTTTCACTTCTACATTCACAACTTTCGTAATGGGGTCCTAAACTACCTTTCCAGTCCTACCTCCGATGTTCTTAAATGTTCCACTGTGTCAAATCGGTTAATTACCATGCTGGGCTCTTATCAATTTAGCTAGTGTATCAGGTCAGAACTAAACTAGCCCAGAACTCAGGACTCTTTGTAGCCCAGGACAGGCCTCTTCCTTGGACCTTACTACCACATTTCTGGGATATGGTCGACTCTGTAGGGTCCCCAAGTTCAAAACCCATGAATATCATCAGCTGGTCTTCATGGCTTATCACTTCTGTTTCCCTTAAAATAGTTCTTGAAGTTTACCAATAGGGCTCAAACTCCCAGCCCTGTGATTCAATGCTTGAGGGTAGAAAAATACCACCTCCTTAGGCATACTCAGAACAAGAATCCTAAAGGCACTAATAATTTCTGAATAAGATTACAACCACTTTAAATAAAAACTGTAATGTCTTATTTTCATGCTTTTCTCTAATTTTTTTTCATTTTTGATTAAGCAATTTCTTGTAACCTACAAATGTATTAGTCTGTAGGCAACATGAAGACAGCCATGCATGTTTGGAAAAGTTCAAAGCTCCTTTCTAAATGAAACCTTTATTTCAGATAAGACAGATGGATAGGATATTCTAAACCAGGTGTTAGCAAAACTTTTTTTCTAAAGGGCCAGACAGTAAATATTTCAAGATTTATTGAAATATTTACTGATACCTACGGTCTCTGTTACTATAAAGACCAAGTAAACAAATGGGTATCACATTGTTCCAATAAAGCTTTATTTACAAACATAGGTGGAAGGCTGAATAGTTTGCTGACACCTGTTCTACCTTCCCTTGAAATCTCTGTGCTCACGTCTCAATTAAAATGCCTATTCTTTTACGTAAGCTTATTCAAATCCAACCATCTTCCAAAAGAAAACAGCCCTTCACTTCCCCTTTAATACTATTCTGGCCATTTTACTCACCTGATAAATGGGATAATGCCCATTTATTCAGGCGTTTCCTAACTGCTATTTCATACACTTTACATATCCAAACTATCACTAAGTCTCTTTTCAAAGGGAGGAATTTATGGTAGGAAGAAGGAATGGGGCAAAATAGAGGGAAGTAAAAAGAATCATTAATGTACAGTCTCTGGGTACATAAAAGTATGAGAAGGTAAGAGTCTACGACCAGCCCAGATTTCTTTAGCATAATTCCATAATTGTTTGCAAATAGGTAAACCTAACACTATGCCATAGTATGTTGTGTTCATCACAATAAGCCCAGTGAAGAGCAAATTTCTAAACTTCTAAGGAAATTCTTATTTAAGTGTGAGATTTTATTCAAGGTTGTTAAAGAATGTAAAAGCATGACACATTGCTCAATATTTTGAGAAAAGTTAAAATCCCCCCACCCGTCTGTTTCCTTTAGTTTCCAGGGCTACTTTCTGGTATACTAGTGGGTATAGGGTTCTTGCATGGCATGTGGATACAATAGTAACACAGGGACGATAGAATGACAACTGAAAAACAGTGTGAACGGCTTAAATTCAAATACAATGAAATGCTTACCAGGCCCAGCATCATCCACCATTTTCCTCTTTTTCTTCTTCTTCTTTTTCTTCTTCGATTCTGGATTAGGAGACTGTGTTGCTGCTTCCCCATTGGTTATTATGGTCAATTTCTTGGATTTTTTAACTTTTACATTTTCCACTATTTCTTTAGATACATTCCCATTTTGGGCTTCTGACAAGCCCACATTCATAGACTGTTTTAGGGATTTTTTAACTTTCCCACCTCCTACTGTTTCTTTAGATATATCTCCATTTTGGGCTTCTGACGAGACCACATTCACAGACTGTTTTAGGGATTTTTTAACCTTTCCACCTCTCACTGTTTCTTCAGACACATCTCCATTTTGAGTTTCTGATAGGCTCACATCCGAGGCCCCTGTTCAAAAACAGAAAATATTGTAACAAAGAAGGGGAGGTTTACTTAGAAACACTGGAATCCCAAAGGAGAAATGCCATGGGGTTCAGAAGTGAAATGATTTAGCCTTTAATTCCCTTTCATACACAGTTCCATCCTCACTTAATTGATAGGTTCTTGGAACTGCAGAGAAAGGACACATAGGCTAATTGACATAAACAAGAGTTAAGTTCCTATGGCATCTCATTAATGTTACAACAAAATGACACTGAACAAAACGACATTATTCGAGGACCTGCTGCACATCATTATAACTAGTTGTAATTTTATGGTGTTCCGCTCAGGACAAGTAATTCCCTTTTCAAAAAAATACTGGAAAAGGGAAAGCTCCATTGATTTATTAACTTTATAAACAACAACACACCTCTGTCCTTAGGAAGTTAAGAGAGTCCGGGACAGGAAAACTTCGTGAGGCTAAATATTTAAACAGCTGGGGCCAGACAATGGCAGTGACAAAATATACACTGTGATATAGGTATTTGATAACTATATGACTGACACATCAAACACAATTTACACCTTATTTACACAACTACTGCTTCTCATACTAGTACAACTTCAAAACATGCACCCTCAACTTTGCTAGGTGGTAGTGAACTGAAAATTGTTGATGAAACCACTTTTTTTGTCCCAATACTTACGATATATAAATACATGAGAATGGCTTTAGAAGTTTCCATATTTATATACAGAAAAAGATAACGCCGTCTTTTACTTTAATCGTTACCTTTAACTACCAAAAGATCTCGTAATGCTGTGTTAGTCTCTAAGAACTGGAAACGTCAGGGAACTTCAAACACTTGATTCCTAAAACCCACGAACCTTCCCTCTCTTCCTGGATTTCTTTCCATCAACTCATCTCTGCTGAAAACCAGCTGGTGCTACAGCACCGGGCCTCCAACGAGGGGGTTTGCATCTTAGTCCACAGGACCCAACAAGGTCGAGATGTCTGGCTCACCATCGGGAACCCAGGGCTGCAAATAAGGGAGGAGAGCGTGGCGACATTCGGGTAAAACCCTTTTTAATTAAGTCTTTGTGCAAGGTGTAAATGTGTGAAAGCTCTTAGGGGGTTTATGAGCTGACGCCGGAAGTGACGGGAAGACACAGCAGGGCAGAGGCGAAGCACTGCACGTGAGCGTGTAAGACACGCCGAGCCGTCCGCGTTCCAGGGCGAGGGGAGGAGGGTCGGGGAAGGCGACGGCACCGGGAAGCTTTGCGGCACGAGCGACAAGGAGCCTCCTTTGCAGAAACACATTCCAGGAGGACGTGCATGCGAAGCGCCGAGAGGGGAGGCTCCACGTGTGTGACTGGAAGCGGGTGGCGGTGGGGATGCGGTGCGCGCCGCAGGTGGGGAGGGAGTCAAAATGCGGCGGTGGGGGTGGGAGGGGCCGGTTTGGCGGGAAGAACCCCGGCTGCCGGGAAGGGAGCGCAGGGGTCCGCTGCCCCCGCTCCCTCCGGAGAGACGTGACGATCAGCCAGGGGACGGGCACGCGTGAGGCCACGGGGCGCGCCTACGTCTTCTCGGGATCCCACGCGAGTCTGCCCCGGGCCGCCTGTTCACTCTCAACACGCACACGTGCTCTAAGGACAGCTGTCCGCGCCACCCCGGCGCCGCTCCGCCCCGCCGTCGCCCCAGCGCGCCACGGCCCACGCGTGGGCGCCCTCAGCCACCGAGGCCGCCGCGAAGCTTAGCGCATCTCACCCTGGAGCTTTAGGTTTCGCTGTCGCAGTTTGAGGTTTCGCTTCTCGATCTTCTTGCGCAGGAGTTTCATCGGCAGATGAGACATGTTGTCTGCGAAGCGCCTTCGGCGCAGCGGCACCGCACACACACTCTCAACTCTCCCGGGGGGCGTTACTTCCGGTCGGGCCGCGCCGCCGCAGCTCCGCCAGCCGGAAATACGTCACAGGAAACGCTCGAGGCCTGCGGAGAGAAAACGCGTCCCGGGTGGCAAAGCTTGCAGGCGCTTGCTCTCCCTTGGCTACGGAATTCTCTGCAGCGCCCCCTGTGGCCGTGGAGGCCCGGGCCTGCGCCGGGCTCCCACTGCGCCCTAGTTGGCCCGGTGTCCGGGCGGTTGGGAGTCCTCGTAGCGTTTGACCTACCTCCCGGGGAAACGGAAGAAACAAAACCCCGCGGAGGGCGCAGAGTCTCCAGTTTTGGGTTCTTGACCTCTTTGGGTCCTGGACAACTTGGAAAATTGAATAAAACCTAAGTTTCGCGTGTGTGTGTGTTTCCAAACTTGTTTGTCCACTCTCCTTAATGAGAAATATACTTTCCATGTCACTTGGTACACACAGACACAAATATAACGTTTCTCAAAGCCTTCCTCTTGTGTTTCACTCTGACATTTTTCCTTCCATTCCATTCATTCCATCATATATTATTCTATTCTGATTAAAAATTCACATCACTGTACCTTTACATTGATTTCATTGCAGTATTAACGGGTCGGCTGCAATTTGAAAATCAGGTTTATAAATAGCCTGAAGCTCCCTTATGGAACCTCTAGGAGTACAGGACAGAAATTAGGTTTTGGCCAGCTAGTAGACCTCGTTTATTGACTTTTGTGTGTGGGGGTGTGTGTGAAAGGGGGTGCATAGAGTCTTTCATTTAAAAAAAGGTTACCCATGTTAAAAAAATTGGGGTAGTTCATATAGAAATTGATTTTTTTAATTTAAAATATTGCCCCAATTTGGGCTGAACTATAACGGGAAGGGTCAACGAAACCCGGATTAATTTTTTACTTGGAGTGGCAGAGCCAGAACTAATGGGGGCGATCACAGGGAAGAAGGAGACGGAGAAACTTGGGAGGGAGTTTAAACAGAATGTGGATGAATTCACTGAGAAATCATGTTGAACGGGCTGGAAATCCAAGACGAGTAAACAAATCACGATGTGCCTAGATTCTTGATGATTAGGCAGGCTAAAAGATGAGTTACAGATTTAAACTGGTGCGTGCTCACACACGTATACACATATACATAGGTGCACATACGTACACCCATAGCTCAGGTTAAATATATATATACTGTATATACATTGTATTGTTTATATTTTTAGTATTTTGTATATTATATTTTGACATCTAAAAATACCTTTCCTGGCTGGGGAGAGATTTTTCCCTCCAGGCACTAGCCAATTCTTAGAGATAGGGAAGGACTCAGGCAGGAACTAGCCTTTGATATGTGAACTAACCATTTCTTGTAGGAGGTCAGGGAGGACTTAACCCCCGGAGCTGCTCAAGGCAATGGGAAGCCCTTTCTTCCGCCCTTGGAATTTATATTCTGCCCACTGTTCCCACGGTGGGAACCATTTTCAAGGATGCAGTTTTGAAAGAGCGCTGTGTTGTTGAGAACAGCAGAATGGTGTAAGGGACTGAACCCGTTAAGGCCCATATATAAAAAATTTTAAGATTCTGGCGGGCAGATGCACCGATCTACTCACTTTTCTGCCACCTAAGACAAGCCTTCTAAGTAAGTTCCCTTGCTTAGTAAACCTGCCATCTACCAATCTGGAGTGGTCTGCCTCCTTCTTGGTTCCCTCCTTTGCCCTCCACATATGGGGGCCAGTTTCAGATTTCACCCAGGAAACTCCATGCTTTTGAACCAATGACAATCCAGGGCCATACTTCCTCTATCTGGCCTGTGCCCCCCAGGAGGCAATATTTCTCTGCCTTAATCATTCCAGGGTCAGGTACTAGGCAACTAGCGATCACTCCAGTAGTTTAGAGGCCACCTAAATTATTTAAATTAGCCAATCTCAGTTAAGCAATTTACTCTGCCCTGCCTTTCCTTTCTGAATGGAATTCCAATAAAGGCTATGGTCCTGTTACTTCTGCCTCTTAACAAACGTTGGTGCTTTCCCATGTAGCCCTGCATGGCATGGTGTGCCTCCTGTTTGTAGAACCTGTGAGTATAATAATTGTTGTGTCATTGGAATTAACCCCTGGTGGTTCACAAAAGGTGAAAAAAAATTCAAACTCAGCCTAAAATGAGGAGAGCAAGGAAATAAGTTTATTCAAGAAGAAAAATGCCGGCATAGAAGTTGCTGGGGCAAACAACTGCACCTAACTTCACATTAGCTTTTTCTTATATAGGAAAGTGTAGGTAAATTCCCTACAGCAGGAGATGTGACGCATAGACTGAGATCATTTGATTGACATATATTGGTTATATAACTAGTTTCTTTCTGTGCATGCTCTTACCCAGAATGCATACAGAAAAACCCATGGCGGGGAGGAGGGGTGTAAGCCTTAATGTTTATTCCATTCTAATTGCACTCTAATTAGGCTCAAGTTCAACTAACAGACAGATTTTGACAATTTGTGCATGTGTGAAGTTAACAAGTTAATATGAGTTGGGTCTTATCTCCTCTTTTTATGAGGGTTTAGACATCTTAGATTTTGTTTCTAGGGGATGAGCCTGGGTGGTTCATGGGGAGGGGATGCAGGCCTGGGCAGTCCCCTTTTAGGTTCACTTTTATTAACCCCTTTCTGCCTCACCAATAATCTTTGATTTTCTGAGCCTCTCCTGTGTCTCCTCTTGTGGCCACACCTGACTGACCATCACACAAAAGACCACAGGACACACAATACGTACCTATTTCTGTCTCCATATCCATACACATATACGAGTATGAGGTCTGACAATTAAGTTCATGAACTTGTTGCAACGATGTTGCTAACCGTTTTTGATATCAGAGAGATTATTCATTATGAATTCGTAACAACTGGACAAAAACAGTTAACCATGTTTATTATTTAGAAGTGCTGAAAAGGCTGAGTGAAAAAGTTAGATGACCTGAACTTTTCGCCAACAATTCATGGCTCTTGCATCACAACAATGCACCAGCTCACACGGCACTGTCTGTGAGGGAGTTTTTAGCCAGTAAACAAATAACTGTATTGGAACATCCTCCCTACTCACCTGACCTGGCCCCCAATGATTTCTTTCTTTACCCTAAAATAAAGGAAATACTGAAAGGAAGACATTTCGATGACATTCAGGACATCAAGGGTAATATGACGACAGCTGTGATGGCCATTCCAGAAAAAGAGTTCCAAAATTGCTTTGAAGGGTGAACTAAGCACTGGCATTGGTGCATAGCTTCCCAAGGGGAGTATTTCAAAAATGACTTTAGTGATATGAGTTATGTAGCACTTTTTCTAGAATGAGTTCGCGAACTTAATTGTCTGACCTTGTATTCACATGATTACTCACCTGAGTATCAGATCTGTGACTTCAAAATTCACATCCACCACTTTTAGGTGCAACAAGTAGAATGTCTTCCATATAGAAAGTGTTCACAATTACTATTTTCTTTCTGTTGTAATTTAAATTTGTGGTTCTCAGAATGCTTTGGTAGTAGTAATGGAAAGGTGTTACCCCTTTTTCTCTAGGGTGTGACCTTTTCCAGTTAATAGTGATGTATGGCAGAGTCATTTCAATAAGACTACATAGAACTCACAGTCTGGGTGTGTTCAAGATGTTTAGATCAGGGAAGCTGGTCCCTTAAGGTGAATAGAAATGATTTATGTTAGGGAGTTATAGCCTTTCAAGAGTCATGTATAAGACTACTGTTGCCAATTTTTCTGCATTTT
Source organism: Rhinolophus hipposideros (assembly GCF_964194185.1). Taxonomy (NCBI): domain Eukaryota; kingdom Metazoa; phylum Chordata; class Mammalia; order Chiroptera; family Rhinolophidae; genus Rhinolophus; species Rhinolophus hipposideros. The sequence continues at coordinate 11,450,445 of NC_138052.1, forward strand.
TTGGAGAGGAATGAGAGATCAATGATCAAAATTGGGAGTAGGAGTTATTTTAACAGAGTGAATTTCCAAGTCCAAATCAGGTAAAATGAGTACCACTGGATTGGATTTCAGAAAATATCTGTGAGGTTTGCGGAGGTGACAATCAGGAAGGTGCCTCTGAAAATCTTGTTGTCCCTCACTGCTGGTGCCCGTCTTAGTATCTATTCAGTATATGTGTAACTCCTAGTTATATAGCTCCCCATCCCAGCTGTTTTCTGCACCAGAATACTCATTTGCCGAGTATTCACTCATTTAGCAGTTACTCTTTAAGCATATTTATGCTAGGGGGCTGTGATAGGTGTGTGCTAAATGCTGGGAATAGAATGGTAGATAAGGTCAACACAGCTCATCTTCAGTGGGGCTTATAGAGCTTACACGGAGAAGATAGAAATTTAAACAATTATGGTAAACTATGCAGTGATAAGGGAAGCACAGGGCAGGGCAATACCTACTCCGGGAATGGATGGGGTTGGGGATGGAGTGTTTCATTCAATACCCACAATGCACAGGCACTGAGCTCGCAGCAGGCATAGCAGAGGATGGACATGCTGTCTGTCAGCTGCTTACTAGGAATATTTACATTTAATATGGGCTACGACTCATCCATAGAATGATTTCAGTTTCATTTGAGATCCTTAAACCTTAGACAAGTGTTTATACAATGAAAAGCAGATTTGTGATAGTTTCTTTTCATTTAAAATAAAAAGCCTCACTTCACTGGGAAAAGACATCTATCTATTTCACACACCCCTTAGAATCTGAGAAGAAATGACTCACTCTCTCTAATTACTTACTGCTTTTGGATTCTTGAAGCACTTTTCTGGGAACTTTTAAACACTAGTTCCTCCAAGGTTAAGCACTCTATAGTGTGTAGGAACTTAAAAAGTGCTATATTAGTGTACGTAAGTGGAGTGTTGCTCCCCTCGTGTGTCTTGAGTTCCTGGAACAGACTCTGGCTCTCTGTATTCGTGCACTGTACAAAGCGGCTGTCTGGTGCTTATGAAATGTCTTCTTCAGTGAACTGGATATGAGACTGAGACATCATTTTAAGGAGCATTGCCACAGTCCTCCGTGTCCTTATTATTACAATGGTTCTAGGACCTGGAGAGGGTCCCGAGTACGTAGCAGAAAACTTTCTCTCAAAAAGTATACTCCCGTTTTTACTTTCAAAGAATATTTATGCTGTGCCAGGTACTGTTTTGGACCCTGGGGATCAGCAGTGAATAAGGCAGGCAATGTCCTTATTTCCAGGGAGCTTACTACCTAGAGAGGAGAGACAGGTATAAATCAGGTCAACAAGTCAGAGAAGAAGGTAATTTTACATCGAGCTAAATGCTGGGAAGACATTAAAACAAGATTTAATATAACAGAGAGAGATGGGTAGGAGGGCAGGGCAACATGCTACTCAGGGCAGGGCAACATGCTACTCAGGTATTTATGTGGAGAAAAAGTCAGCTATGCGAAGATCTGAGGTCAGAGAAATGACTGGCAAAGACAAGCCTAATATGTTAATAACACAGGCCCACAAGAGCAATTGTGCACAGAAGAGAGGTCAGGGGCTGGGCCAAGCTTGGCGAGTGAGGCTTGAATATTGACTGGGTTTGGGGGAAAGTTGAAATGACAACTTCCTTGAGTTGTTCCTTCCCTGAGTTGTTCAGTCTGACCACTGATGATTGAACCACAGACTGACCCTTTTTTATCCAGTGTATTATGGATGTACGAAATGTGATCCAACAATACAGTGAATGATTAAATAAAAAAAAATATTAGAGTAAAACGTCTGGCAATTTCTGTCAAATACAAACATTACGGTGTGCCCTCACACACCTTATTCACTGGATCTGGCACCATGAGACTTCTGGTTCTTCCGCAAAGTCAAAACGACCATGAAAGGTAAATGTTTTTAATTGATTCAGGACATTGAGGCAGCCACGACAGCACAACTAAAGACACTCATGAAAGAGGACTTCCAGAACTGCTTCAGAAAGTGGCAAGAACAATGGGATAAGTGTGTTCAAAGAGAGGGGGCGTATTTTGAGGGGGATTAATGGCTGTGTGTCTTTTACTGTAATACATTTTTTTATTTAAACATTTGCTGTGTTTTTCGATGACACCTTGTAAGAGTTCAGAATTGGGATTTATTTTTAATACACTTTTTATTTGGTGTGTGTGGGGACAGAGCCCCAGAAAGCAGTTTCCAGGCTCTCGGCCACATGTGGAGAGGTGTTGGTTCGGATAGTGGATGGCCGTCAGCTGTGGCTGGTGGGCCGTCAGCTGTAGCCATTAAGCCATTGGCCACTGATATAACTGCCGTGGCTACGGAGGGGAGCCGAGGAGAGTGAAGGAGGAGACTGAAGGAGAGTAAGGAGAGTCGAGGAGAGTTGGTCGGTTGGCAGCAAAGCAGACAGCAGGTCACACGTCGTGTAAATCCAGCCTCCAGTGAGACCATAGTGGTATGACTTCCCTACCTATGGCTCCGTGGGTGTTCCTTTTTGGCCTCACCATGTCCTGCGTTCTTATGTGGGGAGCGGGAGCAGAGACCCCGCCGGACGCCCTGCACGACAGTGTGATTTCAGATTTATAATACCTTTGCAAATATAGTACCCTCCACGCAGTTTCCCCTAATGTTAACAACTCATGTAGCCATGAGACATTTGTCAAAATTAAGACCTTAACATTGGTACATTACTATTAACTGAACTATAGATTTCATTCAGATTTCACCACTTTTTCCATTAATGTTCTTTTTCTTTCCCAGGATTCAATCCAAGATACCACACAGCATGTAGAGAATTTTTTGAAATATGATTTTTGCCATTTCCTAAACAGTCTGTGTAAAGGCTTAAATGGGGGAAGCAGCCAAGAGCCAGAAGCTGGTAAGTTTCACCTCTTAGTTCTTACATGTCATTTTTACTGTTTTTTAATTTTACATGAATACAACCCAAGATCCACCTCCCCCCATGCTTACTGACCCCATACTTTCCCAGGGTAGTGTTGGAATTCACATAATAATCATAGTAATTTTAAGAACCACCATGTCAACTTATTTCCTTGAAAATTTTTGAAAATGGACTACTTTTGGAGAATAAGTTTAGGGAAGCAGCTGCTACACCTCAATCTACCTATATATTTTACTACAGTGACAACTATGAGAAGTGTGACTTTTCAACCAACTGGTTTTATGCCATTTATCAAACTAACTACCTGTATTACAGGTATCATCTGGGTCTTTAGTTCTCAGGCAATTTTGCCTTCCTGAAGACAGGAATGTTATTTCATTCATCCTTAGATATCACCCACACTTAGAATTTTGCATTCATTCACTCATTCTCTCAAACTGGCATTGATTAATCAATGATGATGTGTCTATTAATTGGGCTATGTGCTGGCAACATAAAGTTAAATTAGCCAAATGGCCCACCCTCAAAATGCTCATACTTGAGGTAGAAGTCAGACATCTTTGTTTCCATTAGGCTCCCCTGCCCAGCACAGTACCTGGAGTTAAGTATTTCAGTAGTCCTTCAATAACTATTTGATACCCTGTGGGAACAGAGCCAGCGGTGCAGTTTTCAGGCTCTCGGCCTCGTGTGGAAAGGTGCTGGCTCAGGTAGTAAATGGCCATCAACTGTGATTGGATGGCCATCAGCTGTGGCTAGTTGGCCATCAGCTGTAACCAGTGAGCCATTGGCCACTAATATAACTGCCGTGGCTACACTAGCAGGAAATGGGGGCTAGCAAGAAGATGGTGGCTGAGCTGGCAAAAGCGGATTGCAGAGAGGAGGATGCTGCCAGCGAGAATATAGTGGTATGACTCCCCTACTTATGGCTCTGTGGGTGTTCCTTTTTGGCCTCACCATGTCCTGTGTTCTTATGTGGGGAGCGGGACGAGAGACCCTGCGTGACTCCCCGCACGACACACACTGTTTTGAGAAGACCTTTCTGACAGCAGTGGAGAAAATAGAGGCAAGATAATCAATCAGGTGGCTGTTGAAATGGTTTAGTAGGGATAGATGAAGGTCATGGGGCTAGGACAGAGTGAGTTTAAATATGTTTTTTGAGAAAGAATGAACATAACGGGGTGACCAATTGGATGCAGGAGTTAAGAGAGGAGTAGAGGATGCTTCTGAAATTTCCAGCGTGGGATGTGTTGTACAGAATACAGGAAGAGAGAAAAAATATTTTGGAGAATGGTGGTGGAGAGAAGGAAGGAGAAAGAGAAGACGAGTTAGTAGGAAACATTAAGTTTGAGAAAAATTACATGTACTAGGTGATCCACAGATACGTCTTGAATGCGTGAAGGTTGGAATGGATGACTACTTTTGTAACTATGGGCAGATGTAGAAGATGGACTAAATTGGGTTAAGAGGTTTTTTTTGTATAAAATTATGAGTCTGTGCTGCCAATTGCCCAGCAGTTTTGGCAGTTGGAGTAGGTAAGCGAGGGCCAACAGAGGAACTGGGTCTGAAGCATGGCTAGAATTTGGGTGGGGAATGGTATAACCGAGGCATATGAGTTAGTAGAGTTGAATGTCCTGCCAATAAGGGAGTAGACTCATTAGAAGTTTTGGAGAGGAGTTGGGTAAGTAGTAGTGAAGATAAGGAGATGTGAGTATGGATCATATATAAAGCCCTTAAATAAGAGGCTGCAGTCTGGGCATAATTTGATCATTTATGATAATATGGGCTCTTGAGAAGGGCAGGGGGTTGATCTAAGTTATGCTTTTGGAGGACTTATTAGCAGTGTTCATGTGGTCTTGGATAAGGAAGTGAATTGAGATAAGCTGGTGGTTCCTTGTGTAATCTAGGAAGGAAGCTCTGGGATTTCCCAGTGCTTGTTCCATGTTCCCATGTGGTCTATGACACTTGGCACACCTGCCCCTTCTGCCTTGTCTTCACTCAGTCTTGTCCACCTGTCAGCCTCCTTCTCCTCATCCTTCAAGACTCAAGTTTCAATGCTGGTCCCTTCGGGAAGCTTCACCCAAGCCCCTGGGCCACCGCTGCTCACTCCCTCCTCGTGGCTGCCTGTGTGTTGTGGAAAATTTGTACTGATGCTCCTTTTACACTGTATGGTAATGTAGTCTCTTGAATATCTTTCTTTTCTAGTACACTATGATCTACTTAAAAACAGAGATATTATCCTTGGGTTTCAGAACTCTACGTAGCACATAGTAGTTACTCAGTAAATTGATTTCAATTATGTCAAATAAATTAGTGACAGGGAGAATAGAAAGTAAAGAATTAATCAAGGTTATATTTGGAGGAGGATAAAATTGGTAAGATTTACGGATTAATTAAAGCAAAAAGAACTGTCACCTACAGAACTGATGTATTCATTGAGGATAGAATGGGGTTGGTGAGCTGTTTGGGAGTAATAAATTTGTTCTGGAACAGCACCATATATGTACAATACACAACAATATATTACATATGTTTAAAATAGTATTATATAGTATCTATAAATATAATATATGATTAACTATATATATAAATTATATATACATGGTCTGACAATTAAGTTTGTGAACTCATCCTAGAAAAGGTACTGCATACTTCATTTGCTGAATATCACTATGGTCACCTTCTAAATGCTCCCCTTGGGAAGCTATGCACTAATGCCAGTGCCTAGTCCACCTTCAAAGCAATTTTGGAACTCTTTTTCTGTAATGGCCATCAGAGCTGTTGTTGTATTACCCTTGATGCCCTGAATGTCATCAAAATGTCTTCCTTTCAATATTTACTTTATTTTTGGGTATAAAAGAAGTCCTTGGGGGCTAGATCAGGTGAGTAGGGAGGGTGTTCCAATACAGTTATTTGTTTACTGGCTAAAAGCTCCTTCACAGACAGTGCTGTGTGAGCTGGTACATTGTTGTGATGCAAGAGCCAGGAATTGTCAAAAAGTTCAGGTCGTCTAATTTTTTCACGCAGTCTTTTCATCACTTCCAAATAGTCAACTTGGTTAACTGTTTGTCCAGTTGGTACAAATTCATAATGAATAATCCCGCTGATGTCAAAAAAGGTTAGCAACATCATTGCAACAAGTTCAAGTTTGTGTGTGTGTGTGTGTGTGTGTGTGTGTGTGTGTGTGTAGACACATATATTTAGTTTGGAAACTATAAAATACTAAATGTTTTGATTTCAAGAGAAAAATTAAACTTAATGGTTAAGGGCTCAGGTTTAGAGTAAGACAGGTATAAGCTTGAATCCCAACTCTGCCATTTACTGAATGTTACTTTGGGCAAATAGGGAACCTTTTCTCAGCCTCAGTTTCTGTATCTGCAGAAGGGGTATAATAGTTATCTGACGGAATTATGTGAGGATTCAGTGAGTTTATATATGTTAAGCACATTTAAATTGACCCTTGGCTATTATTAAATGACAAATGTCTTTTAATGAAGGACATGAAGCAGAATTGAAGGGGAGTTAGCTAGGAATAGAGACAGCCAGTTAACACCAAAAACTATGGGGAAGCCTGTGAGTTAGGCATTAAAATTTCAAGGTGAGAAAATGAGGCACAAGGGAAATGGATCTCTCATACATTCGTGTAATAACTTTTGAGTTAGTTAAATCAAACTGCACCTATCAAAGTATGTCATGGAAGATTTTTTGTATTTTATATAGGAAATTTGGGTTGAACTACTTACCACATTCATGTGACCAATTGGGAGGAATACGTCCAAGCCAGGATCACATTTCTGCATCAATGGAAAGAGAATGTGTTAGCCCAGGGTCTAGAGTTATAATTACTGAGGCCCAATGCTGAAAACTGATGCTGTATAACCATTTTTATAGGAGAAAAAAAATATATGGTTATCGAAAGCCAAAGGAAGTATCTTCATATATCTTAATTGAACGTTATGCTTACAATATGACATTTATGAGTAGCTGGTTTGATTCTCCAGCCTATGAGATAGAACAGCCTGCTGCAAACTTCCAAAGCTGTCCTTGCTTGGAATTACGTAAAGATGTTTATGTAAAGACTAAGTCATCCTATTCACCAGAATGTCTGACTAATATTCCCAGATGGGGGTCTAGGGGCCTGATCTGGGAGAGGAAAGGCAGAGGTGTTGTATCTGGAAAGAATGCCAAGGCTAGCAGGAATCTTGGGGTATCACTGTCTCAGAGTAGAGGCTCAGGGGGAACGGTAAAGGCCTTTCTCCTGGGGATAGGGCATGGAGAAGATGAAGCTGGGTACCCTCTGACATAAACATCAGGCTTGCTGACTGTGGAAAATTTTGATTATACGTTGTTATGTATTCCACACACATTGGAAGGAGGCAGTGAAACAGGTATCACATACCTGGTTTTAGACAAGGAAAACAGTTCCACTAAAACAAAGGGGCCAGTGCCCTCAGTATCCAGAAAGGAGAAATAGGTCCAATGTTGGTGGGATCTCCATGTCTTGTCTTGTGAGGCCTGAGCCTGTCCTCCTGAACCTTTAGGTTAAAATCTTTTTTAAGGCAAAAAGAAACAAACTACATTTTCTTTAGGTAATTTAATATGGTAGTCTACTTGTCCTTTAAAAGTTATTTCTTAATTACTATCCCCGTAAAACATGACCCGGGATATACCAAAAAACTACTAATGATAGCTAGTGGCACATCTGGCCCAGGATTCATGCACACATCCAAATGGAAATCATTATTTTCTTCGAAATCATGATATTTATTGCCCATCTCATCTGTCACATAGGCATTAATTGCTCATCTGCATTCAGTATGTGTGGGACATATTTTATATCAGGTATTTATGAATCATGTTAATAAATTCATGTTTTATATCAAGTATTCATTAATGTATTAGGCCATTTATAATTAACCATTGAGTTAGCCTCAAATGTGAATTATTTATCCTAGGATTTTACAAAAATGTCTCATATTTTGGGGGGGCTGGGATAGTTCAAGACGCATCTTGAGATTATTTTCATATTAACTGCTGACTTTTTTCCCCCCCACATACCAAGTCAGCCTGTCGCTGGTTTGACTGAAGGGGTCTCAGGCTCACTGTGGTACAAATATTGTAGCGTGACTTTTGAATTCTTACCCTGTATGGTCAGATCCCTGTACCTGTTGTGTTGTGGGGTCCCTTAACAATATTTCAGTTTGATTCTATAATTTTTCTGTCATCTTTAGTTATGAAAAAATCGAGCCTATTGAATATACCAGTCTCACATTCAATACAAATCTTCCTGCTTTCTTTAGAGTGGGCTAGGAGTTCCTCTCCAAAGATTTCAAGAGGAGGAATGAGGCATTTGCTCACTTTCTTCCTCCTTTCTCTTCCCTGTGTCTGTCCCTTGGGCATTGCAGTGAGGAGAGGGAAGAGGTAAAAATGGAAAGAGTCATTTTTTATTTTTTTCATGGTGAGTTGGTTCTCCTTTTCTTTGTTGGTTGCAAATGCTTTCTTCTTTGGCAAACAACCACATATTGGTGGAAGGGAGGTTACTCTCCCTGTTTTTCTAGTCACCATCCCTCATCTAGCTCCGTGCCTGAAGAACCAGACAGTCTGAGGCCCCAATAGGTTCCACAGACAAGGAACTGAACCCCAAGAAGCCCCCATAGGCATCGGTGGCCCTTCTGTGAGTCACCCGTAGTTTCTAGTTGAGCCCAGGTGGCAGCCTCAGTGTGTCTTCCTGCCATGCACATGCCTCAGGGCCGTGTAGTACGTCTCCAGCGTCTCCAGCACCAATCTCACCTACCTCCCGTGGGCCCGTACTTCTTGCTATGGTTCATCTTCCTCCAAATGTCTTAGATAAGGCATCACAATGGAGCTAAAAATACTAGAAAAATGTGTGCGGTTAGTTATTTTCCTTTGTTTAAGTCTTCTCTGCTCAACCTGATGGTAACAAGTCATGTACTTAGTGCTTCATTATCATCGGCTTATTTTTGTAAGTAGCTGTCTATGAAATCACAAGCATAAGACTTCCAGGAACAAACGTATCGATGTTGACAATGTTCATAGGCCTGAACTATGGACATGGGGTGCTGGCTCATTGCCTATCTAGGTAGCTGTATTGGTGGTGTTTCTCCCCTTTATCTTGGGGGAATTCCTTTCTGTGACTATGAAACAAGAAAGTCTCCTTCCTCTCTTCTGTCTTTCCATTTGGTTTGCCTAGTGTCTGTGTGAAGGCGATAGTCAACTGGTGTCACAAATACCTACAAAACTTTGGAGTCCAGTTACTTAAATTTTTGTGCTTTGTTTCCTTATTTGTAAAATGGAGACAATGTTAGTGACTACCTTGTAGGGTTATCAAGAGAATGAAAGGAGTAAATAAAATCAAGTGCTCAGAAAACTCCTGTCATATAGAAAAAGCTTGATAAATGTTGGGTATTGTCAATAAGATGTTCCTTTGGCATCCTATTTTGTGTCTGCAAAGAACGGTTTATGCCAGTGAAAGTAGCCAGCCAGAGAGCTCATCAAAATGTGCTTATTGAGCTCTGAGCTCTTGGTGCCAAGGAAACGTATCTCATTGTATTCATCTCCCAGCATGCAGTGTGGTGCCTGGCACATGGTCAGTACTCAGTGGGAAGTGACTGAATGAATGAACATGCTCTCAGTCCTGCTTTAATCCTTGGCATGCCTGACATATGTACATGTGAGTCACACAGTACAGCTCAGAGCTCAGACCCCTTGGCTTAAAATTCTCTGAAGGGCAGAGGAAGAAGGAATCTTCTCAGAGGCACAGAATTTTAACTACAAAGCACCAAGGACCCGTTTTACTAGGTCACCTCACTACAGCCCTTGTCATCTACTTGGAACCCTTCAAAGATGCTTGTTGAGAATCTACTTCCATGTTTTTTCTACTTGAAGTAGCGTTGGCACTACGGCTCTTTCTACTTCCAGTCAACGCTAGCAAGTAGGGTCAAGTGAATAATGAGCAGATTAATCAAAACTTCAGATGCTGCCTCTAGATTATAATTTATAGACTGACAGGCTCATAATCCTAAAAATCATAATTTTCCCTAGGGTACAGAGCTTTTAATAGACTATTCTTTTTTTCTTCAACATGAAAGTCCTAAAAAGGAACACAATATGTTTTCCTTCAATTGAGTGCACTTCAATTCTTTACACCCATTCAGGTAAAAAGAAAAGTGTTTTAAGAAGTCACAATGAAAGATTGATTCATACACGTACACACACAAAGAGAAATATTGGCCGAACCTGTAGACTTAGCTCACTGTTTCAGTTCACAAAGTAACTTACGGCCAAGAAGTCATTCAGAAATGTGCCATTCGTGCTCGCTTCGGCAGCACATATACTACAACTGGAACGATACAGAGAAGATTAGCATGGCCCCTGTGCAAGGATGACACGCAAATTTGTGAAACGTTCCATTAAAAAAAAAAAAAAAAAAGAAATGTGCCATTCGCCATTAAGTCCTTATGGCTGTGGGTTTAAGGTATTTAGTTCGCAGTCTGCTCCTAAACCCATGTCTGAGAAAACACAGCCATCGTTGCTCACGTTCTTCAAAGTATTTGGGGTCTTGAGAATTTGGATTTTCATGACTGAAATAATATATTTAATCATACTATTTTTAAACAGGACTCAGAATGGCATAAATATGTCCTTCAAATGTTCGTGTGGCTCCTAGTCTTTGATTATGGACCTTCTCAGAAGCTTAAGTGCTAAAAATTTATTAAGACAATAGTTTTATGTAATAAAAAGAAAAAAAGTGTGTGACATGTAGAATGTAAAGCAAATCTCCCACTCTAGTCTTAATGCCAGTGGCAGCTTTTTAAAAACTTTCTAAGTTCTTTCCTCTGGTAGATATCATCACATTTCTCAGTAATTTATATACTGCTATGCCTTAATTTAAACATTTTTGGCTTTTTCAGCTTTCTATAATGATAGGAGTCTTTCCTCTCTTAGATAAGATCTCTTCTTCATTCTTCCTGATATAGTGGAACTATATTAATAGTATTAATAGTATATTAATACTATTCTGAATTATTAATTCATGCTTACCTCATTATACAAATATTATTCATGACAGAAGCATGCAGCTTATCTTTCTGTGACATTTTAATTGTTTTATTTTTCACTTAAATAATTTATTATCCACCTATTTTCAATTTTAAAAAGATGTTGTAATATCATGGACATTTCATAACCATAGAATTATCTTTTGTTCTATAACCATCCCTCTGGAAGTCTCTATCCAACAGCCTCAATCTTGTCTGTTTGCTCTTTGGACTTGTTACCTGATGCTAAAATTGTCATTGAATTTGGGCAGATTTACAAGGTTTGATAAATATATCCTTCTAAATAATAAGAAGTGTGTTTGGAGGGAGACTTAAACATGTATCACTTATAATAAGGAAGCTGTTAAGATCTGGTACCAAAAAGTATTTATCTTCCTTCTCGCATGTGACTTGCATTAGAACAAACTTTCTCTTAGCCCGTAATGAATCCAGCATGGTTCATGGTTTTAGCTAGTTCTCAACGGATTTTGTAACTTGGAGTAACTTAGTCACTCTTTCATATAATCACATGTTAAATAAAGCAATATTGATCTGAATACATTTCTGGGTACTTAATTGTGAATTAGGTTCCCTAATTCACATAGTACTTGTGAATAAACTAAAGGTAGTAAATTAAACCAGAAGCTCTTTCGTCGCCTCTTCCAAATTGGTTTTTATGACATACTTGTAGTTTGGTCTTTTTGCTACCATGTTTCCCCGAAAATAAGACTGGGTCTTACATTAATTTTTGCTCCAAAAGACTTATTAGGGCATATTTTCAAGGAATGTCTTATTTTTTCATGTACAGCAATCTACATTTATTCAAATACAGTCATGTCAACTTCTTCTGGAACATCGTCATAACGTACTAAATGTATCCCTCTGGCTGATGACCTTAACTGGGACTTATTTTTTGGGGGTGGGTCTTATTTTCAGGGAACCATGGTATATTTGAGGGCCTATTGCAAACTATGTGGTTTGGCTCTTACTTTGGCACTGCTGTAAATGAAAGTACAAGCTTAACTTGGCAGTTCTTAAGGAGAAAGGAAGTATATTAAATTTAACATGTTATGGACTGAATGTTTGTTTCCCTCCCCTCCCCCATATGTTGAAATTCTACCCCCCATCTTGATGGTGTTAGGAGGTGGGGCTTTTGGTGGGTGGTTGGGATTGGATGAGGTCATGAGGGTGGAACCCTTGTGGAATTAGTGCCCTTATAACATCTGAGCTTGCTTCCCCTCTCTTCTCTCTGCCCTACAAGGATACAATGAGAAGTCCGTTGTCTGCACCCGGAAGAGGGCCCTCACCACACTGGCAGTCTGACCTTGAACTTGCAGCCTCTAGAACTGTGAGAAATCAATTCCCATTGTTTGTAAGCCACTTAGTCCATGGAATTTTGTTATAATAACCTGAACTGACTAAGGCAACAGGAAAGACATGTATGAACTCTAATCGAGGCACTCAACATTCCTTGTTTTTCTGTCCTGAATTCTTGTTAGTGCCTTTTCTGGTGCAAGTGCAGAGCCAGACATGGAACTGTCTGCTCTTGTAGCACCCAGCACTAACAGGAATCATGTTTATTTTTTCATTCAGCAAAATCCATTGAGTGCCATGCGTTGGCATCATGCAAAGCACTTGGAACACAATGATGGGCAAAATTCAGACATAGTCATTGTTTTCCTGTGCTCTGAGTCTAAGGAGGTGTCAGGCACTAATTGAATATTTACACATGGATGTATTGTTACAAAGGAAAAGCAGAGTTGCAGGAGAGCATGTGGCATGTGTAAATGCTAAGGGCAAAGGCTGCTGTGACCTGCCTCCCACAGGGGTGGTACTACCACCAAGAAGGGACTTTGAGAATCTGTGGGAGCATTTTATTTGCCCCCACAAATGACTGGAGGCATTTACTATGAGAGGAACAGTGTTGGAGATAGCACAGCTCAAGGACAGTCCTCTACACAAAGTTCTGTCTCACTTTACATATGACTTTCACATGTCTTTCTGGATACTCTTGTGTTTAGTTCTCTGAGATTGGAACTGAACTCCATTTTGCATAGAAATACAAAGTGTTTTTCCATCATTTTAACATACACAGAATTTTCCAAGAATGTAACCTCAGTGTAAATTGAGGAGAGATTATATTTTATTTTTTTTGCAACTTCAATGAGAATTATTCACCATTTTGAAAAATCATGTCACTGAAGGCAAAACTGCTGATGGCATTTAAGTCAACAGTACAACCAACCTTTGTTGGTCTGCATTTAGGTCTCATTCATATGAAATCAAATGCATGCATGTGATTACTTTATTGGATCTTTTCATGTGGTCACGACTAATCATTTACATATTGAAATACATATTACTTTTTAGTATAAATTATTTTTATTTTGGCTTTATATTACAGTTTGGGTACTATATTGATTGTTTTTAAATTATATGTACAGGAAAGTTATATGGTCTGTAGATTTAATTTTAGGACTGTAAAGGAGACGTTACAAAATATTTATTATCAAAAAACATATTGGGTCTTCTGGAGTTGAGAAGCACCCATGTGTAATAAATAATTTTCCAGAAGGAGTAACATATCATTGAAGGCTAAATGAGGAACTGGAGTTAATTAGGCAAAGGATGAGTGTAGGGTTGGTGGTGGTGTACAGTATCAGACAATATAGGTGAGGTCTTTCTGGAGAATGGAGCCAGGAGAGTTCAAGGAACTGAAAGAAAGCTCCTAAGGCTGGTGCTCAGAGAGCGAGGCAGAGAATAACATGCCGTGAGGCTGATAAGATAGGGAGAGGCCAGTGCCTTCTAGGTCTTGTAAACCAAGTTAAATTAGATTTTAGTTTTAATTCTAAAGTCAATGGAAAGCCATTGAAGGGCAGAAAGTGATATAATCAGATGTTCATTTAAAAAAATGACTTCCTGTGGTATGGGAAAAAAATTAGAGGGGGTGGGGTGCATGGTGAATGTGGGTGGACAGGAGTCCAGGTGAGAGATGACTATGGCCTGGATTAGGGTGGAGATAGTGGTTATAAGTAATATTTAGGATGTAAAACAGAAGGACTTTGAAATAAATTGCTTATCAGTTAGGGGCAGGAGGGAGAGGATGGAGTCAATGATGAATCATAGGACTTTGGCTTGTGCAATTGGGTGGTGAAGCCATTCCCTGAGTTATGGAATCCTGGGAGAGGAAGAGTACCTGATTTGAGTAAGGTCGAGTGCACAAGTCTGGCTCGGGAACTGTTGAGATGGTGATGCCATTTACACCATGAAGTGGAAATGTTGAGTAAGCAATTGCTTAGTAGAAGCTTAGAAGTCTGGCCAGAGATAGAAAGCTGGGGCCATTTGTGCAATTTAAGAGGTAGTCTTGCCTGTAATTGTATAGGACAGTGTAAAGTGAGAGGAGAGCCCAGGATGGAGCCTTCAGGAGCTTCAACATGTAGTATAGGATGGTGATTCCTAAAGTGTTGTCCCCAGGCCAGTGGTAGCAGCACCACTTGGGAACTTGTTAGAAATGCAAATTTTTGGGCCCCATCCCAGACCTACTAAATCAGACTGTGGAGGTGGGGCCCAGCTGTCTGTGTTTTAGCAAGATCTCCAGGTGACCCTGATGCTTCTGAAAGTGTGAGAACAATTGGTACAGTAAGTCCTCACTTAATATCGTAGAGAGGTTCTTGGAACTGGGGCAAGGTGTCGGCTAATGAAGTCAATTCTGCCATAGGCTAATTGACATAAACAAGAGTTCCGTTCCTACGGCATCTCATCAACATTGTAACAAAGCGACGTTGAGTGAAACGATGGTGTTCAAGGACCTGCTCTACAAGAATGGGAGGACATTGTAGCCAGGGAAGTCGGGGAAGAAAGAAGAGACTGGTATCACAGAAGCCAAGGGTTAAATAGGTTTCTAGAAAGAGTTAGTTTATAGCAAAATCCTGCTGAGAAGCCCACCCATAAATATTGGTACCTGATGGTTAAGCAACACACAAAAACTATAACTCACCAACTTTATAACTCCAAAGTTTCTCTGTGTAGTTCAGCTTTTATAATACCTGTGAACATGAAATTTCAAAATTTATAATTGGCTGTAACCTAACATTAAATAATGGCTAGAGTTTATTATGGCTTTGTTACAATTATGCACATAATCACAAAGAGGGAGAAATGGTAGAAGTAGGGATTAGTGGGATAGAAAGTGACCCTTGCAGCCTGGACTCCGCCACTGCAGATATGGGAGTACTGCCTTGCTCAGAGGCCCTAGGAAGTGCAGCAGTTCTCTGCTGTGGCTGTCCTAAAGAACGTCCCGGGGAGATTTTACAAAGTACTAATGTCCAGGCCTCACTCTGGCCAGTTATCTCAGGATCTTGGGAAATAGGTTGGCTTCCTCATTTAAAAAACCCTTCCCAGTTGATAATGTTCAACCAAAGGTTGAGAACCTTAGAGCAGATTCTTTGGTGAATTCACATTTTACTAACTGGGCCATCTGCCTTTCAGGGAGATTTAGATGAGTGGTTTATTACATCAATCTTACCTGGCTAGATAGAACATTCCAAATTGAATAGGCCATCGAGTAGCTGCTTGTTTGGGTTGCAGTTCCTGGGAAATCAGTTACACACAGTTGTCCCTGTTCCCCCCACCCCTCCTGTATCCCCAGGTTTTGCATCCAAAGATTCAACCAACAGCTGATCGAGTACAGTATTTTTGATCTGTGGATGGGAATCCACAGATGTGGATGGGAATCCACAGATGTGGAGGGCTGACTGTATGCATTGTGCGAGGCCATTTTATATAAGGGACTTGAGCGGATTTGGTATCCTCAGGGGGGTCTTGGAGCCAATCCTACATGGATACCGGGGGGCAACTGTACTCTTTTCTATCCTGTTAAATTTACCACTCTAAACGACATAGTGATACTTAAAAGATTTAAGCCAGTAGTAATTCATTTGCCAATGCTAAGAATAAGTAACTAGATTCCATGCAGATTTATGAGTTTGTATTGTGCAACACTAACCACAGTGTTGTGCAATTGCTTTTGGTTAAAATTATCTGGAGTGAGAAAGGGAGGGTGGCAAAGTACTAAATGTTCATTTTTTTTTAAGTTGCAATAAATTAAGAGGTAAGAAAAAAACTATTTCTTTTTGCGGGAGACTACATTAGAGAGACTGAATCAACTGTGGTTGAGATAGATAAACAATATACACTAAAAATGCTAAGAGTCATATAGAGGATTCTACTACTTTGTAGAATCTGGTCTTGGCGGTGGCTGCCATAGCTTTGATTCGTGGTCATGTTTATCTGACGTTCAAGATCTATAAATTACCACCAGGGGGCGCTGAAAGCATTTCTATCAGATTTCAACGACCATAGTCTTTTTGTGTGTGTGTGTTTTTTTTTTTTTTTTTTCCAGTGAGTATAGCTAATAAAATACCCCCACTGCAAATTGGAGCGGTGCTTTGTTCCCTATTTAAAGTTTGGCTTTCTCTCATGGACATTTTCATTCAGAATGTAGCAGCAGCTTCTGAAATGGCTTTGATATACTCTGGGTTTTATCAATTTTTTACTGTAATGTTGAATAATCTTTTATGCCTTGTCTTCTTTTTGATGAGCTAAGATTTTATGTAAATTTAATTCGTTGTGGTTAAAAAAAGACGTTCATTTCTTTTAAATTACAGGCAAAAAGAAAAAGTTAACTTTCTTTACCTTTTCCCTAGAATAATGGGGATTTGCAAGGTCTGTGCTGAGTATGTGGTAGGTTTTCTTAACATTTCATTCTTTATACTTGATTGATCCTGAATTTTCCTTTGGATTTTCTATTTCAAGAACCTGAATTATTTTTAAGTGAGTAATTAAGTGTGGTAACTACAAGGCAACTGTTAATTGTTCAAAGGAGATGCGATTTGTAGCCATAAAATATGTTTATTAGTCTGGCCAATTCACTTAAATTTTAGAAAAATATTGCTCATATTCAGATAGGTACTAATAGTCAGATTATCCATCAGTTTCAAAACAGTTGTCATTTTTATTTAAATGAGCACACTATTTAAAATGAAATACAGGTAGTAAGACTATTATCTTGAAGAAATGAAAAATTATCTGTTTCTTCTGTTTATATTTTGAATTGACTTTTGTAAGTTTAACATTACTTATTGGAAGTATGATTATTCTCAAGTATTAGGAAGAATTCTATAGTTTTAATGAAATCTACATTAAATTCAAAATTTGAGTTATACAAACTGTAAATATTTATTAATATATGAATATATTCTAGTAAGGATTGACTAAATATAGAAATAATCCAGAAAGTTCTCTGACCCTGTATTTGATGATAAACAGATAATCGCTTGGCAGGAATTGGCAAGAGAGATTCAAGCATCACAAATCTGGTGAATAGAGATGTCCTTTAAGATACTGCCCACGTTTCAGATCTTTAACATACGTGAAATCAGATACTACATTCAGTTCCATTAAAACTGTAGTTTTCTCAAACTCCACAGCTTCTTTTATTTTTTAAGATTTTTATTAAAATATAGCTCACATACAGCATTATATTAGCTTCAGGTATACACCATAGTTATTCAACATTTATATGTCTAAAGAAGTTATCACCATGATAGGTTCAGCAACCATCTGACACCGTACCACGTTATCAGAATATTATTGACTATATTCCTCATGCTGTACATTACATCCCCATGACTTATTTGTTTTATACCTGGAGATTTGAATCTCTTATTCCGCTTCACCTTTCCCCCCTTTTTAAATTTTTCAATTGCTGGTGACATTCCATATTATTTTATATTAATTTTAGGTGTACAGCATAGTGCTTAGGCATTTGTATAATTTAAGAAATGATCCCCGTGACTAGTCTAGTACTCACTTGGCATTAGGCATAGTTATTACCATATATTTGACTATATTCCCTGTGCTTTACATTCCCACAACTATTTTGTAACTATCAGTTTGTAATTCTTACTCCCTTCACCTTTTACACTCTGCCCCCCAAACCCCGCCCATCTATCACCCTGATAAAGCTAGTACCCATCTGATACCATATGTAGTTATAACAATATTATTGGCTGTATTCCTTATGCTACACCCTACATCCCCATGACTACTTTGTAACAACCATTTTGTACTTCTTAATCCCTTTCCCATCTTTCACCCACACCCCCAACCCCCTCCCATCTGACAATTATCAAAATGTTTTCTGTATCTATGAGTTTGTTTCTGTTTTATTTATTAATTTTGTTTTTAGATTCTACATATAAGCAAAACCACATTGCATCTGTCTTTCTCTGATACTCCAATCAGCACAATTCCCTCCAGGTCCATCCAAGTCACCGCAGATGGCAAGAACCCATTCCCTTCCCTGGCTGAGCAATATTCCATTGTGTATATGTATCACTTACTCTTTATCCATTCTTCCATCCACCGACACCCACGCTGCCTCCAGATCTTGTCCATTGTAAACAGTGCTGCAATGAACATATGGATACATATGTCCCTCAAAGTAGCATTTTGCGTTTCTTCAGATAAATAGCCTAAAGTGGGATTACTGGATCCTTCTTTGTCTCTTGGTAAGTCCTTTGTTTTAAAGTCTATTTTGTCTGGTATAAGTATAGCTTACCAACTTTCTGTTTTTTTCATTTTCATTTTCATGAAATATCGTTTTCCATCCCTTTGCTTTTCATCTGTGTGTGTCTTTCAATCTGAAGTGAGTCTCTTTTAGGCAGCATATGTAAGAGTCTTGTTTTCTTATCCATTCAGCTCCAATTATCCAATCAACTATCTCTTGATTGGTACATTTAATCCATTAAATGATAGATATGTAGCTATTGCTATTTTATTATTCATACTTTTTGTCTTTTTATTTATTTATGTTTCATCTTAAAGAAGTTCCTCTAACATTCCTTATAATACTAGTTTGGTGATAATGAACTCTTTTAGCTTTTTCTTGTCTGGGAAGCTCTTTATCTGTCGTTCGATTCCAAATGATAGCTTGCTGAGTAGAGTAATATTGGTTGTAGGTCCTTGCTTTTCATCACATTGAATATTTTGTGCCAATCCCTTTTGGCCTGCAGTTTCTGTTGAGAAATCAGCTGACAATCTTATGGGAGCTCCCTTATAAGTTACTAATTGCCTTTCCCTTTCTGCTTTTAGGATCCTCTCTTTGTCTTTAACCTTTGCCATTTTAATTAAAATGTGTCTTGGTGTGGACCTGTTTGAGTTCATTTTGTTTGGGGCTCTCTGTGCTTCCTAGATTTGTATGTCTATTTCCTTCACTAGGTTAGGAAAGTTTTCAGTCAGTATTTCTTTAAAAAGGTTCTCAATCTTTTGCTGTCTCTCTTCTTCTGTTACCCCTATGATGTGAATATTGTTATGCTTGATGTCCCCGAGGTCTCTAAACTATCCTCATTTTTTAAAACTTTTTTCTTTTCACTGTTCCAATTGGGTGTTTTCTGCTGTCTTTCGATTCCTATCTTCCAAATCGTTAATTCAATCCTGTTTCATCTAGTCTGCTAGTAATTCCTTCTAGTGCATTCTTTATTTCAGTTATTACGTTCTTCACTTCTGACCAGTTCTCTCTCCTTTTTTATGGTTTATATATCCTTTTTTTTATGTTTGCTATGTCTTTGTTGAAATTCTCACTAAGCTCGTTGAGCATCTTTATAACCATTGTTTTGAACTCTGTGTCTGGTAGGTTGCTAGCCTCCATTTTGTTTAGTTCTTTTTCTGCAGAGTTCTCCTGTTCTTTCATTTGGGATGTATTTGTTTCCTCATTTTGGCTGCCTCTCTGTGTTTGTGTCTATGTATTAGGTAGATCTGCTATGTCTCTCAGTCTTGGCTAGGTGATCTTCTGTAGTAGGTGCCCTGTGAGTCCCAGTGACACAGTCTCCCTGGTCACCTGCACCTGGTGCTCCAGGAGTGTCCCTTGTGTGGGTTGTGAGCACCTCTGTTATAGTTCAGCCTCTGTGGCTATTGGCATGTCAGTGGGTGGGACTGAACCTCAGGCTGATTGGCTGTGGGGTTTGCCCACATCCACACCTTGCAGACTGCTGTGAGGGGCATTACCCCACTAAATGGGATTTGCCCCAGCGGGCTCTGGTACCTGTTGAGACTGCCCTTTGGGTGTGCCACTTGTGGGACTAATTGGGAGGTGCTGTGCTGTGGTCTGAAGCCAATATCCAAGTATGTTGGTTCTGGTGCCTCTTGCAATGGGATCTGGTGCGGGCCCAGGTCACCCACTGCCTGTGACTGGCCAGGGACTACCTGGTAAGAGCTACAAAGTGATCTGTTGTTGTTTGCTGCCTCTGCTAACCCTGGAGGCATGCTGCAAATGGAGGACAAGCACCAGGCCTAGGGTAGCTTAACAAAATGCCAGGGTACCCTGAGGTCTGCTGCCACCTGTCAACTCCCTTAAGCTTCAGCTACTGATAAAGCCTCTTGTGGTACACAAGTTGGGTGAGGCTATGTTTCAGGAGTCACTAGAGTGGGATGAGTTGTGGTCACCAGGTTAATGTAAATTCTGTTTTCGTGCCAGTTCTGGGCCTGAAACTACTCAGCAAAAGTCTTAGAGCACACTAAGGCAAGTTACTGCCGGCCTGGGGTCTATGGGACTCTGATAGTTTTCCAAGAAAAAGTGCAATGCGGGCAGGGCTGGCTGCCCTTAGAGAAAGTGCTTCTGATGTTGAGGGAGTTGGGTAGGGTAGGGTCCCAGTGAGTCATCAGGGAGGACCTGTGGAGCTCACCAGACCAATCAGATTCAAATTTGGCCTATGGAGGTGGGCTTAACATAGGAAAGACGACGTCCACCTGCTCGCTGCACAGAAAGAGGACCTCCTCACAGGGAAAATTGCAACTGTCCTCTAGCCCTCAACTTGAAGAAACACAACTCAGTTTATACCCCCATGTTTCTCTGACACCCACCCCCCTCTCCCAAGTTACTGTCCTTCTGCTGGAGCCCAGGATGAGTGCCTGGGATTGAGAGAGTCTGTGTGTGGGACCTTTAAGAGGACACCTGGGTTTCTTGCTGCCTTATGTTTTACCCAGATGGTCAGAATCCCCACTGTTTTTCACAGCAAGATGTTGTTGGAGCTCCTCTTCCTGGCACCAGTACTCTGGGCTGGGGAGGTCAGTGTAGGGCTGGGTCCGTCACTGCTCTGGGGGAACCTTTGCAGCCCAGTTATCCTTCCTGGTTTTCAAGCACCACGCAGAGGTTTGAGATTAGCTAGTTTCTCATCTCTACCAATCTTGATGTAGTTTCTTCTTTATATCCTTAGTTATAAAACTTCTGTTCAGCCAGACTTCAGATGGCTTTACAGGTTGATTGTTCTATAATTTAGTTGTAATTTTAATTTGTTCTTGGATGGAAGCAGGAAGAGTCGTGTTTGTCTACTCCACCATCTTGGATCTCCACAGTTTCTTTATAGACAAAATGTTTTTGTGATGTGAAATAAATTTGAACTTTAATTTGAAGGCTGCTTAAGGCTTCTGGAGGAATATCTTATCAGGATTAAGTTATTGAACTTTGTTTCTATAACTGGTCATTGGATACATCTGAGTCCATGTGCCTTTCTAGTTTGCTTGCATTTTGTCTACATACATGTCTTAGGTTTTCTCTAATAAATGCATTCTTTTACCCAATAGTATCAGCAAATGATGTCAGTTTGCTAAGATGGCTCCCATTAGTAAGGCTCCAAAATGCCAGGAGTGAACATATTATTTTAGAATGGATTTGACAGTTTATTTCTGGAGACAACTTTTTTTATTCAGTAAACTCTAAGACTGTTGGAATTAAGAGCACAGATTTTGTGTTCATATATATGTGTGAAGTAGATACTATTTTATTCACCAGTACTTATGGATGTATATGTTATATAAGTAAATTTAAATGTACAGGAGTCAATCCAAATATTTGCATTTGAAAGTTACTAGCAGATATAGGTTCTAGAGTGAGAGATTCTAGAAATATTTCCTCAGCTGAAAAAATAGAATTACCATTTACTGTGCTAGTTGATTCTCATCTTTATTATAGAGGATTTATTTACCTATTAGAGGTCACTTATCTTCTAATAGACATTTGCAGTCTTGAAATTAGACCAAAAATATCAGATGGTTGACTGTCAAAATAGATCACTCAAGTTCCAGAATGTAATGCACATTTCCTTTATTCAAGAAAGAACCTCTTAAACCCTACGAGTCTCTGGACTGTTGGTTTACCCACACTTCTATGAAGACTGGTGACTCTGATTTCCCAATCTAGAGAAGCCATAGATGTTGTGGCTGGGTTGGTAAAGGAGAGAGCCATACCAGAGAACCATACTGACAGGCAGCAGGAAGTAATTGCTGACATTGAAAAGGACACCAGCAATTTTAGATGATAATTTAGGATCATCGAGTATGGAACAAGCTTCTATCTCTCAGCAGCCCTTGAGAGTGTTAGAGTGTCACTACATGACCCCAGTGATTTCTAATGGTGATTCCTGGAGTCCTAGGGTTTTGTGTTGTGCCAGGGATACCACATGGGGGACACTGCCCTGCCCTCATCTCTCACTTCACTCTTCTTTTTATGTATTTTGTATGCTAGAATTCTATAAAAGGCCTTTTCAGTTAAAACGTGTATTTGAAAGCCAATATTTTATGGTTTGGTCCCACAATGCGGCTGAGTCTTTTAAAGAAAAGATTAAATTATGCTTAGCCTTCTTTGTGTAAAAGGCAGGGAAAGATATAAAATATTTCAGAAATATTTGCATTAAAATGGTGAAAATAAAACTCTTGGCATGGTAGGTTCTAAGTAAACATTTGTTGAATGAATGAACCACTAAATGCAGAGAAAGAAGCTCAGTGTATAAGAAAAGTTGCCTTCCCCCACATATCTGAATTAATAAGGTATGACTGACTGTGCCTTATTTATGTGAATAAGGCATGACTGAAAGTTCTCCTTTGCTGAATTTTGTTGTGTTTATAGATACCTGGGTTCAGTCTTCTAAGAACAGCTCAAATAGAGAAGTGACAACATTTGGCAAGGCACTTGTCGAAAGTGCCTTCAAGTATCATTCTGCAGTTTTTAAAGCATCTTTAAGAAACATGTCATCAAAGTAGAGTGAAACTTGATTATCCATTCTCTTGCAAATGTGAAAATTAAGACTCAAATCAGCTCTGAAGGCAAGTGCAGTTTATCTTGTCTATATAATTAATATATTTAATTAAAGAAAAGGGTGCTTATTTTGTTAAAGGTAATTGATTTGATTGTTATTTTGTGCATTGAATGTCTATTATCAAAGATGAGGCATAGCTAAACTTGGAATCTCGTTTTATATATGTATTTATATAAATACACGTATTTTAAAATTGTAAAATACATGTATTTCTGTAAATACAACATATCTATAAATACAAAATAGAAATGTACATACTCATATGTACATGTATAAGTATATATATACTTATTTATATATATACTTATATATATATATACTTATTTATATATATATACTTATATATATACATTTATATATAAATGTACTGCTCAATTTATTACAGGGGTTGGCAAGCTTTTTGTGTAAAGGTCAGATGGTAAATATATTAGGCTTTATGAGTCATATGGTCTCTGTCACAACTACTCAAGTCTGCTGTTGTTAATGTAAAAGCAGACACAGACAATATATAAACTAATGTGGGGCTGTGTTTCAATAAAACTTTATTTACAAAAATAGGTGACAGACTGGGTTTGGGCCATAGGTATGGTTTGTCAATCGCTGATTTATTTCAATACAAACCCCAGTGTACTGCCACCCAGGACTGGAAATATGATATTGCCAGCATTCAGGAGCACTCCAGCAGCCACTGCTGATCACCAATCCTCCTCTCTTGCTGCTATCCTGACTTTTATGCTATTACAATCCTTGCTTTTCTTTATAGTTTTATCAGCCAAACATAGTCATATGGTATGTGTTCTTTTCTCCCAGCCTTCTATCAGATTCGTTCCTGGTGCAGGAAGTGGTCATTTGTTCATTGCTGTAACGAATTTCATATGTGAATATATTAACGTTCAATTTTTCACCCTAATGCTGGTAGACATTTGATGATAATTTTTATGTCTGACTCTTATCATATTCCTATGAGCCTTCTTGTGCCTGTCTCTGGGAGCACATGTGCATGTCTGTTGGGCATATATTTAAGAGCAGAACTTCTGAATATGCTTTGTACTTGTATTTTAATAGACAATGCCAACACGTCCAAAGTAGTTGTACTGATATTCCTACCTGCAGTGCACAAGCGTTCCCACTGTTCTACATCAGGGCTCAATAAACTGTCACCTAACGTGGGACAGTGGAGCCTGAGCTGTGCTGTCTCCTCCATCATTGTTCCTCCCCTGCCAGCAGCCATACCTCAGTGCTGCCCAGGGCCTGTGCTGGTCACCACCTTATACCCTGGGGGCGGCTGTTACCAACTGCTGCGGTACCCAGAGGTGAAATCTCAGTTAGCCTCTGCCTTGGCCAGCTGCTCAAATTGAAATAGTTAGGCTCCCCAGGAAAAGGAAAGGGAGAGTTGGGATCTGATTGTCCCTAGGACTGAGAGGGAAAATGACTGTGGTGGCCACCCCCAACCCCTGCCCACTGGGGCGCCCCCCCTTAGGCCTGTCTCTAGGCAACCACAACGGGGGGCAAAGCCTGCTTACCACCTGGGATGGTTCTCTCCAGTCAGACTTGGCTAGGAAAAGGTACAAGGGGGGAACAAGAGTTTTCTCATTACAGAAGTTCCTGTGTAGATAATATCCTTGGTTTTGCCTCTTGACCACAAGCCTAGAGTTTACTATCTGTCCCTTTATAGGAAAAGTTTGCCAACTCTTGTTCTATTGTCTCACCAACTCTTGGATGTTGCCAGTCTTTTTCATTTTAGCTATTCTTATGTGTCTGTAATTATATTGCATTGTAATTTTTATTTTTATTTCTCTAATTTCTAAAGACACTGGGTACCTCATAATGCTGATTGGGCATTTGGATATCATCTTTGAAGAAGTGTCTGTTCAGTTCTGTTGACATCCTAAATCTATGTAACTTTGCTAACAATTGTCCCCCCAATAAACTTTAATTTTTAAAAAAGGAAGTGTCTGTTCAGCTCTCTTACCCATTTTCTTTTAGGCTCTTTTTTTCTTATTAATATGTTGAAGCTCTTTATATGTCCTTGATATGAGCCTTTGTCAGTTACGTGTTTCAAGTTTCTTTTCCCACTATGTGGTTTGCCTTTTTCCTTTCTTCGTGGCATCATTTGATGAACAGAAAGAAGTTATACTGTTTTATTTACCCATGTTATCCTTTATAGTTTTGTTTTGTTTAGGAAGCCTTCTCCTACTTTGATCATGCAAATATTCTGCTATCTTTGTGTCTCTCAAGCTTTTGTGTGCATCAGAATCACCTGCAGGGCTTGTCAGAGCAGACTGCTGGACCCCACTGCCAGGCTGTCTGCCTCAGCAGGTCTGGGTGAGGCTGGAGACTTAGGGTTTCTAACAAGTTCCCTGGTGCTGCTGACACTGCTGGTCTGGGGACTACACTGTAAGAGCCATTGATCCAGAAGCTTTGTTGTTTGTCTTTCACATTTATATGTATAGACCACCAGAAATTATGAAGTGAGGGTCAGTTTTCATTTCTTTCATATGGAAATCCAGTACCATTTGTTGAAAAGACTGTCATTACTTTTCTGAAAACCAAGCGTCCAAATGTGCATGATTGTATTTCTGAGCTCTTCAGTCTGTTCCAATGGTCTCTTTGCCCACCCTGGGCCAGTACCACATTGTCTTAACTACTGTAACACTGCCATAAATCTTGATATATGGTAGAGCAACTTCCCATCTTTCTTTTTTCTTCAATATACATTTATGACCAACTTGTCTATTTACACACACACACACACACACACACACACACACACACCCTATTGAAGTTTTGATTAGAAGTGCATTGAATCCATCAATCATTTGGAAGTATTGACATAGTTATAATATTAAATCTCCTAATCCCATGCTTCTCAACCCTTTTCCCCCCTGATATTCCCTGTAAAAGGTATTTTTTAGACTTTTTCCTCCCCAATTTCTGTCCATTCCCATATATACTGTATATCTGTGCCCTACACATACAAACAGTATGATTTTTTTTATACCCCCAAGAACCAATTTTTACCCATTGGTGGTGGATTTCACCTTCTTTGTGAATATGATTCCCAAGCCACAGGATAGCCTAACATTTAGATATTCTGTCATTCCTCTTAATAAGAGGCAATATTTTCTGTGTAGTGGTAATGCATATCTATTTTTAGGTTGACTTTTACGTAATTAATATTTGGAAGGCAGGGTTCATGGCCTTCTGGGTTGGCTGGATAGCTTCCAAGAGGGCTCAGGGGAATAGGCGTGGTCACGTGCAGGGTATCTGACCTCTTGGCTCCACATCTAAGCACCTGCCACCTGGCTGCCCCGCCTCACCAAGTTCTGATTTGTAGGCTCCACTTTTCAAGACGTGTTTAAAAGTCCTAGTGCAATTCCAAAGCAACTTGTAATTTGTGGCTATGAAAGAAAATAACGTACATGGTTTTAAGTGCACAGCAGACATCTGGAAAGGAGGGTCATTTCTTGGAAAGCATTCATAATTAAAGCATAAACAACAGTATTTTTTTTTCTTTTCATGATTTACAAGAACAGTGTGAAGCTGTATCAGTAGATGGCACTGTTTCTTAATAGGTTAGAGAAAGCCGCTAACCTGCTGGAGTACATTTGAGGAAAATCTTTTTCTGTTAAATTGGAATTAAGAATAATATAAATAAAACCAGAGAAAGTTCTGCGGAATCCCTTGTGATCTACTTGTCCGGTGAGCTTAATTAAAGTCAATGAAGAAGCTTAAGCTCTTTCTCTTCCTCTTATTTTTTTTTTGTGGGCTGTTGTTCTCATTGTGTCTTTTCTCAGTCCAGGCTGCAGTGAATGACAACATGTTGGGCCGTTGGCGTGGCCAGAATAAAATCACCCAGACGAAGCCCTGGGGCCTTCCCGTGTGTGGCCTGTGCTCTGCGCAGAAGGCAATGATGGTTTTCATTGTCAGAACCATCTGTGTGGGAGACAGCACGGAGCAGGAAGGGCATCAAATCAAAAGCCTCCCTTCAGTGTGTTTTCTGTGCAGCCGAGTGGAAGATGTGATTGCAAATCCTGCCTCTGCCATGTACTGGCTATTTGATCTTGGCAAACCGTTTAATCTCTCTGACCTTAGTTTTATGACCTGAAAACATAGAGATGGTATCTACACGACACAGGATGTTGTGAGGTTAAATGAGACAACATCTGGAGAGCACTTAGCCTGGCACCAAGGGGTGACAGCATGCTATGTATGGTGGGTAGCCCATGCTCTTTGGAGCTTTGAAAGTGGCATAGAAAGTAGACCTCCTGGGTGGTAAGTGGTAACTGTCCTGTGATAAATGTCACTGAACCTGGCCACTTGCACTGCTCTCAGGTGTGAACTGTGCAACCCAGGCATATGGCCAGATCTCTTTGCTTCCTGGTTCTCCTGAGGAGCTTACAAAACACAGCAATGCTCCAGCCCTAGAGATTCTGATGTAATGGTCTGGGGTGGGTCAGGTACATCAAGATGCTCTGTGTTCAGTATGCCATCTGTACACGGCATTGCCTGCAGGGGTGAGACCAGGTGTTAGGCGTGGGAGGTGGTTGCAAGTTAGTATCTGAGTAGCTATGACGTGTTGGAGCGGATCCTTTCCTCCTGGTCACTGTGCAGTTGGCTCAGGTGGGTCACTGACAGGTATCTTTGACAACAGATTCTGATCGGGCAGAGGTGTGGTCAACATACTAGGGGCACGTTTTCCCTTTAGATGTGCTTCCTCACATTGAGACGTAAAGCCCCATGAGCAAATCGTACAGCGTATCATGAGACACTGTATTTTTTAACTTTTTCCTGTTTTTGTGTTTGTGCCTGTCTGTCTGTCTGTGTGCCTGACTGTGTGCTCTCTGTCCTTCTGGTTCTTTCTATCTGTCTCTGTGTGTCTCTGCTCTGTACCTGTCTACATCTTTTTCTGTCTTTCTCTTTGTGTTTGTGTCTGTCTGTCTTTCCCTTGATTCCTTTGTTCTGGGGGGGCCTGATTTATGTACCCTAAAGTCACCAAGTGTATTAGTCAGGGCTATCCAGAGAAACAGAACCAATGGGAGATTCTATCTGTCTATCTACTGTGTTTCCCTGAAAATAAGACCTAGCCGGATCATCAGCTCTAATGCGTCTTTTGGAGCAAAAATTAACATCAGACCTGGTCTTATTTTACTGTAATATTATACTGGGTCTTACGTTAATTTTTGCTCCAAAAGATGCTTTAGAGCTGATGGCCCGGCTAGGTCTTATTTTCAGGGAAACAGGTATCTATCTATCATCTATCTATCTATCTATCTATCTATCTATCTATCTATCTATCTATCTATCTATCATCTATCTATCTATCTATTTATCATCTCTCTATCTATCTTACAGAAAGATATTTATTGTAAAGGGTTGGCTCACGTGATTATATGGAAACTGACAACTCCAGCTCTAAGATCTGTTGTCTGCAAGCTAGAGACCCAGGAGAACTGATGGTGTAAGTTCCAATTCCACCCAAGTCCAAAGGCAGGAGAAAACTCATGTCCCAGCTCCAAGACAATCAGGTAGAGAGCAAATTCTTCCTTAATCAATGTGTTTTGATCTATTCAGGTCTTCAGGAGATTGGATGAGGCCCCTCCCACATTGGGGAGGACAAACTGCTTTACACAGTCTGTCAATTCACATGTTAACTCATCCAGATACACCCTCACCCCCCCAACCAGAATAATGTTTGACCAAATATCTGGGCACCCCATGGCCCAATCAGGTTGACACAAAAAATTAATCTTCATACCGCAGAAGTCCATGTGTGTACCATTCTAGAACTTCTGGGGCATAGCAGTTTTAAACTGGCTGACCGAGGGTCAGATTTGGCTCTCAGGCATGTTCTGTTGGTCTTCCACCCTCATGCTTATCGTACACCCAGTGATAATACATACACTCTGTATATTTCCTGCCTGACCCCTTTCTCTAGGCCATGTCCAGCTACGAGGTCACTGAATTTGTGACCCCTTTTCTATCTATTCTACTATAGCACAACAGAACTAGGTTAAACATGGTTTATTTATGTCACTGAGAAAATCAAAACACTTTTACAACTTCCACTGGCAATATTACTCAGTTAAAAGAATTCAGGAATTTGACTATTCATCTACTTGGTTTCTTCTCAGTCCTCTGTTTTGGGAAGAAAACTCACTTTCTGATTGACTGATCTGTGGAAAGAAGAGGATTTGAGACATTTGTACCCTGTTTCTCAGGGTGAGCCCCAGGGCGTTTTTGTTATTTTTCAGGAAGGAAGGTTTTCCCCCAATGAACTGTCTCCTATGCTGACTCTCCTTTTTTTAGGTCACCTCAGGCTCCTTCCCTGTTAAATTTTGTCTGACATCCCCAGACAGTTAAATCCTTTATCACCCAGGACACACACCACTGGGCTGCTGTGCATGTAAACTGCCTTCTGGAAATAGCTTGGAGTTTGAAAATACAAGTTTATCAGGACATAAATTTTATGATGTTTAAAACAGAACTTAAAAGATTTTAAAACAAGCTGTTCTATCAAACAGGAATGAAAAAAAACACAACAGGTCCGTAACTACCTGATAGAAATATAACACCCTGAGCTAAAGACTATGTAATTATGCCAGTGTTTTACACTCGTTTCTAAAAATCTTTGTGACAAATGATTATAATTTCCTTGTTTTAGTACAGTACATTGAAATGTTTCCAACAGTGCTATGTTTTGGAAATTGTAAGGCAAAAAGCAGTCTCAAATATTGTAAAAAAAAAACCAAACCACACCATAATAGCTTTTGTGTGCTTGCTGTCGGGCAGGTTGGAGGTGGAGGTGAGGGCTCTGGGGCAGAGGCAATCGGGAGAGACATGCGCGTACAGGACTGGTTGGGGAGAAAGGAAAGGCTACACGTGGACAAGAGGAGCCTCCTGGGTTCTTCCCCTCAGGGTGTCAGAGCCTCCTCGGGCATCACTGGTCAATGCTAAAACTGTCCCAGAACTTGTTTGCACACCTCCACGCACTGCGAACAATTTCAGGATCAATCCAGGCCATTTCCAATCAAGCCGGCCATATAGCCAGATCTGGGATGGGAACTGGGGTAATCTGGGGCCATCAATTTCCACTGGAGTTTTGAAGCCTCCCAATCAATTTAAAGGCAGAGTGTCTTTTGTACTTCCAAGGAATCAAACTTTTAAAATAAAAACTGAATCAAGAGGCAAGTATGGCCCAAGGAACTTCCTGTGTTTTAGGGTTGGCTGAGCACAAAGCAGAAATTGGGTTAGTGGTACCAGGGAAACGGATGAGAAGAAAAACAAAGGCTGTGTCATGAAGAAATGACTGTTCGTTTTGCTTTGAGGAAACCTGTGTAAGAGGCCTCTATGGATAACCTGCTCAACTAGGTGTGGGCCAGGATGTATTTGCTTTTTCAAGATAAGCAGAGCCTGCTACGTGGTTGGATCCCTTTCGGGAGCTCCCAGCACTGTGTGAAGCACGTCTCATGGCCATGGTTTCCCTGGCTTGGCTTCCACAATGGCACCCACAGCAACCCCTGCACTTTTTGTTGCCACTTTCAAAACAGGATATATAGTTCCAAAGACTTGTGTAAGAAATCCACAGACTTATCCCACTGCATTGCAATTGCTGACTGGTGCCTCCCTCTTCTTTGAAGTGTAAGCGACTTGCAAGCAGAGTGACAAAGGCTATTTCCTTCACTAACTTCAGTCCGGCTCGGAGCCCTCTTCTTGACTAGGCCCTGACCTTGGGCTCTGTGCTCTGCCCATTTAGTCCAGTTTAAGCAAGAGTCCTTCTGGGTCAGTTTAGTGAAAATCCCCTACCCTGGCTATCTGATTAAATTCCTCATCTCTCACCCCAAACATCTCATCACTTCAGTCTATCTTCAGCAAGAATCCTGTGAAATCGGTCTAGCAAAAATTCTCCCTTACAGCTATTGTTTTCTCTTAGCAATTTTTCCATCCACTGATCTCCCTGCTCTTTGGCTATAAATCCCCACTTGTCCTTGTATTTAGAGTTGAGCCAGATCTCTCTCCCTTATTGCAAAACTCCTGTTGCAATAGTCAAACTCCTGTTGAATAAAATCTTACTGTGTTAACAAGTGTCAGAATAATTTTTTCGTTGAAAAGAGTCAGCTTGACTTTGTATGCCTAGGACCTAACACAGGACGTGAATCATAGTGGGTGCTCAATTAATAATTTGTGAAGGGACAAAAGAATAAAAGAAAAACAACCAACTTGGTCTAACACTATAAACAGGGCCTTTGAAGCCCACAGACCTGTGTTCAAATTCTTGTTCTGATATTTGTCAGCTAGGAAATCATGGATACGCTATTGAACTTGCCTGTGTTCAGCTTTTTCAGCTATAGAGAACGAAGATAATATAACCTATTTTATAGAGTTGTTTTGAGGAGCAACTGTGATAATGTGAAATGTCAGGCACTTGGTATTTGATCCATAAATAGTTATCATTGTTATTGTTGTTAGTAACGATAATGGCGAAATGATCACCTAGCCTGGGGTGTGTAGAAAATGGATTCCATTCCATTCCATTCCATTCCATTCCATTCCATTCCATTCCATTCCATTCCATTCCATTCCATTCCATTCCATTCCATAATTTCTTGTAGACTTCTCCATTTGTTCCAAGGCTTTTCCATTCTGTTGTGGACTAAACTATGTACCCCTCCCCCATGCATATGTTGAAGCCTTAACCCCCTAGAGTGAATGTACTTGGAGACAGGGCCTTAAGGAGGTAATTAAGGTTAAATGAGGTTATAAGATGAGGGCATAATCAGATAGAAATGGTGTCCTTATAAGAAGGGGAATAGACTCCAGAACATTCTCTTTCTCTTTCTCTTTGTCTCTGTCTCTCTGTCTCTCTGTCTCTCTGTCTCTCTCTCTCTCTCTCTCTCCTTCTCCACACTTGCACAGAGCAAAGTCCATGTTAGGACACAGCAGGACAGCAGCTGTCTGCAAGCCAAGAAGAGAGGACTCACCAGAAGCCAACCTTGGCCCCTTTGTCTTGAACTTCCAGCTTTCAGAACTGTGAGGAAATACATTTCTATTGTTTAATCCACGCAGTCTGTGGTACTTTGTTATGGCAGCCCAAGCTCACTAGTACACATTCCAAGGCCCACTGCTGACACTTAGCTATTTGTTATGTAAACAGCCCTCCTCCCCACCTCACACTGTACTTTCTCCATCTATCATTGGATTCCTTACTCGTTCAATCTGATTTTTATCAATTCCATCCAAGCCTTTATTCCTTTTTCCAGAATTTGGCTCTTCAAAGCCTGTGATTATTTTCTCATCACACTATCTTCCAAATGAAAATTGGTACTCAATATTTTGAGTTTATAATTTTATGTGACCAAGAGACTAATTTTGTAAACAAGGCTTGGGATGATTAGAAAAGTTACAGAAAATTGACACATTGGAAAGGCTCCATGGAGGAGCTACATCGTGTGTTAAGAAAGGAGAGGTTGCATTATTTTTGTCATAGAGAAGGTAGAAGCCTTCGTTATTTGAGGCACTGAACCCATTAATGCTTGTCATTCAACTTTTAAAAGAGTAAATCCCTTTCCATGACAACATTTGGGTGAGCAGATGTTCCAGTTATTTATTGCCTAACAATCCACCACATAATTTAATGAATTAAAATAACAATGATTATTTATTTTGCCCACGAATCTGACATCTTGCCAGGGCTTGGCAGGGACAACAGGTCTCTGTTCAATGGGATGAGAGTTGGGGCAGGTCTACTGGGGGCTGAAGGAGCAACTTCCAAGGTGGCTCATTGACATGGCTGGCAAGTCTGGTTGATTCTTGGTCAGGGCCTCAGTTTCCCTCCATAAGGGCCTCCCCACAGGTTGCTTGGGCTTCCTCATAACATGGTAGCTGGGTTCTAAGAATGAGGTCTCAAGAGACAGGAAGGAAGTGGAAGCTTCCAGTTGTTAAGGACTAGGCCTGGAAACTGGCACAATTTCACTTTTGCCTTAAAACCTATCCATCAAGCTGTCATGAAGGCCAGATTCTAGGGGAGGTTCCTGGATTCCACCTCTTGATGGGAGATGTTTCAACAAATTTTGAGTCCATGTTTTTAATATGGCTCAGCAGATGGTATCAATCTGAAGTTCTCAAACCCTGTCTGAATTTCGAAGAATTTTGAAGTGAAAAGTAAGATGCCAATGGTTGAGAGATTCTGGTTTAATTGGGTTGGTAAGGCCTGGGAATCTGTATTTTTTAAAAATGTCTAGGTGATTCTGACAGGCATACACATCTCTCTGCCCAAGTTTCTGTGCCAGAGGATTGGCAAAAATGGGCATGATTCTAAGAGTGAGGATGAGCCTGCTCCTGTAGTCAAGCCTGATGGAAGGAAACACAGCTCGAGAGATGACCCGAGTTCTCCCAACACTACGGCCTACAAGATAAATTCCTTCCAAATGAGTATAAAGGGAAAACTTTCAAATACATGGACGTATCATCATTACACATGCTTTTTCTCATATTACATTTTACCTACAGTTTGTAAATATCACAAAAAGAATCAATAATGCTGCCATATTGCTATAATCTAATTTGTCTTTTCTGATTTTGTGAAGCATGCATAGGCATCTGGCATCACATTTCCAGACCTCAGAGAGCAATGTTAAACATTTATAGTGCATTTAATCATCTGTCAGAAATGTACAAAGGCATAAAGTCTCATTAATAATTATTAAATCATAGAGTCGCACAGAAGATGTTCCCCTCTTTACTTACATAATGACCAGTAACCCCTGAAACATAGGTCCTTTGTGATGCAGGACAAGCACATCTGATAGTGGAAATCTGCTTGAGGAAGTTAATAAAAAATTGTATTAAAAGATAGGCTTTTAGAAAAAAGAACACATGCACTTGGATTCCTGCAATATTCTGCCAGGGCAAACAGTTGCTCTCTCCCATTCAGAGTCAGGTTAAAATTCAGTCAGAATTATTGCTAGGAGTGAAGAGATGTGAAAGGAAATGAGCTTATTTGCTTTTGGAGTTTAGATAACTCATTTCAAAATGCCCAGCTTTGGGCTTTTATTCATAAGTATATGTGTCATCTTATGAATAAAAGAGATACATATTTTGATTTGAAATAGGCCGAGATGGAAGGTGCAATCTGAATTTTTCAGGATTTGGGTTTTATTTCTGATGCTGTTTGTGAAGATTTTTATTTCATAAGAACTTTTAATATCAAGCAATGTCATTTTAACAACATATAATGCAAGAAGTGAATTACATTTGTTGTAGGTCTCCCCCACCCCCCATCACCTAATAGTTAGCCTAGAGAATTTAAAGTTTTAGCATTTAAAAAATATGTGGGTTATATTTGTCTTTATAGCAGCTGATATGATACCAACTCTTCTTATTTTTCAACCTTAAACTTTCTTCATTCTGGGGAAAAGTGAAGTTTCCTAATCTATATAGGTGACAATTGCACGATCCAGTCAACCACAGTGATGGTTCAGGTTTGTATAGAATTGTGGGTATCCTGTGCAGTCCATTTTTGGCTTGGCTTGACATTCTGTTCCACCAACACTTCTTTAGTCAAACTTTTGGAGCCTTTCACACCTTGCTCCTTTCTGTGCTAGGGCTGGCCTTTGGCAAAACGTATTAAATATACAGTATTTACCTTTGGTGCTTATCCTTCTAGCTCTGGACCAATAATCATTGACAGCATCCCTTCTTGCCATTAGTTCTCTCTCTGCACAGTTATTAAACACAGAATTATCCATAGACCTTTGAACCATTGTGGGTTGAAGCACTTGTTAGCTGCCATTTATGGGGAAAAATCATAAGAATGTTTTGTTTGTGTTACTGCATCTCACTAAGGTTTTGGAAGGAGGGCCATATTTAAAATGCCTCTTAACATTTGGTAAGATTCACTTTTATGTGAATTTGCCTGAACAAATTAATAAATTTGTGCCCCTCCCTGGTCCATAAATAATTTCAAGCATTTATAAGGATACATTCAACTTTTCAAAAAGATCATAAAGAGAAGTAAGTGAGAAACGAAGAAAAATTACTGGTGGAGACATAAAAAGGAGCCAGGAATGAAGCCAAAACAAAAATGCAAACCATGCAATCTGTTACTCTTGTAACAGATGGGCCTCAAATTGCTTTGTACGTATTCTAGAAACTAAATGAAAAAGGACATTTGATTGGTTATACTATTCAGAGTTCATGAGATTAAAAACATACCCATCCCTAAGGAGATGCACAATTCATTTTGATACTATGGCAAAAACACTATTCCTCCTGGGTCTCTCTGTAATGAGCACATGTGTGAATCAACAGTGTCCCCACATCCTCACTGTAGATAACTAGGGTTCCATTGGGGTGTCTCTTACTGTGTTTCTTAATGTAGATTGATGATGTCACACCATAGCCCAAGTCAGGAAAACATTTCAGTGGGAGGAGAGCAGAGAAAGGAAAAGCAGTCAAAAACAGTCTTCGTTCACACATTTCTACTTGTCTAGCTTAATTTGGGAGTGGACTTCAGACTATTTGGATGAAAGGACATAAAGAACAGATTTCACATACCTTCCAAAACATTTTTTTCCCTCTAAATTGACTTTTGATAAATACCAAAGAGCAGCAGCATGTTTAATTTTACACTTCTCATCAAATGCTTATGGTGTGTGCATTTTGTGTCACCAATTAAGTGTGGAACCAGATGCTCTAACAGGCAGTGGCTGGGCATAAGGTTGACAAAACCCATGAAAACTGAGGCACTGAGAAGGTGCTTACCTGGATCAATGTCCATTCCACTTGGCTAGGAGGTGAGCTGAAAGAATATGGGTTGGATCCTGGTTTACTGTCTCTAAATGTTTTTACAATTACTGTTTCAGGAGCAGAGACTCCAAGAAGATGGGCTGACAAACAATGATAGTCAAGGCAAGTTGTTGCCAAAGGCAGAGGAGTGAAAAAGTAAGACGGCTGGTCTATGCAGATTCCAAGACACAACAAAATGGAGCTTTCTGGCAAAGCAATGGCTTCATGTGTCCCTTTATTCATTCAGTATGTATGCTTTGCACACTAGCATGTGCTAGGTGCTGGGCGTCCCAATGGAGGGAGGGGGGCAACACATGGTTTACTTCTCTCTATTTTATTTTTCTGATTCTCATCGTGCACAGCTAGATCTATGTTCCTGTGCCTTCCACCAGAGATTTTGATGCTCACAATTTGTTTTCCAGCTTCTAAGTACCAATGACCTTTAGAGAGCAGAGGGCCATGCTTACTCATACGGTCATATAAAGACTTCAATTCTATGTCCTGGTAATGACAGAGGTCCTGGTGTTAAAGAGAGCATTGTTTTCATTTTCTTGGTTTTAAATCGAGTAATAAGATAATGGTTAGGAATTACTGTTAGCAACACAGATACAAGAGGTCATTCTAACTTTCTTACTAGAATAATTGTTGGGAAGCCATACTTTTATGCTGAATGATTTAGAGACCTCATTATGGAATATGAAGACTTTTTTTTTCTTTTCTCCCCTTCTTCCTCCCCCCCCCCATCCCCAATCCAGTTCAAGCCATTGTTTCTCAGTCTAGTTGTGTAGGACACAGCTCCCTGGCCCATGTTGGTATTATGAGCCTTGTGCTCCCTCGCAGCTGAGGCAGTCGATCACCAGTTGTCCACCGGCAGCACACAGCAGCCCATGGCAGCCCTCGGCAGCCCAGTTCCAGGGAGAGCTGTTGTTCATAATCTTAGCTGTTGAAGGCGCAGCTCACTGGCCCATGTGGGAATCGAACCGGCGACCTCTGCGGTAGGAGCACGGCACTCCAACCACCTGAGTCACTGGGCCCGCCCTATGAAGACTATTTTTAAATGTCAGTAATGGTAGAAAAAGATCCTTTATTCTTAAAGGCTAGCAGGGAATGAGCAGTACAAAATGTTCTCGTTAAAATTTTTCTTCTCTCTTTAAAATAGATGATCAAAGACATCCCAGTGTTTCTATCATTTTAGGAGATGTATACATATATGAGGAACAGCACATAAGAAAACTCAGATCTTTACAACACATGGAAGTCTACAGAATAAGAGAAAAATTCAAGCTGGAAGGCAACGTTTAGCCCAACCTTCTCATTTTGCATCAGAAGTGGGTCCACTGGGGGAGCTGGCGTGTGGTCTCCTGCTCCACCATGTCAAAGGTTTCCATTAGGATCATGCTGACGTCCGACTCGCTGCTGCTGTGATACAAAGTACTCAGTATTCCCCAAAGTACACCTTTCACAGCAGTCTCAAAGTTTGTGGCAGAGGGATTTAAAGTTCCTGCAGCCACAAGTGCAATGATTACCAATGGCAGAATACTAATAAATCCTACAGACTGCTAGAAATGTTTTTCTAAAGCATGGTTTGGAACTGCGAATTAGTCCTAGAGATTGTGTTGGAAGTTGTTAATATCTACTACTGGGAAGATAGGATTAACTTTCAAAATAAATATTGGTATTTCTCTAAAACTGAAATCAGGCAGTTAAAATACTATGAAAATACCAATAGTTGATGAAATAATGAAAAGTGACTCTCTGTCTCTTATTGTAATTCCCACTCTTCGTGTGAAGAGGGAATGCTTATGCATTGAGGGTACCATCTCCATAGATCTTAGTCTTTCATTCTTACTTCATAGCACACACAGCTCATTTATTTGGCATAAATCGATATCCAACACCAAAGAGTTTTAACTATGATTTTGCAGAATTCAATACTTGTAATAGTAAGAACTGAAAATAAAGTAGAAGCATATTTTGCTGAGCTACGAATAAAAAAAACCACAACAAAAACAGAAAGAAGAAAGAAAATTGTTCCAGTATGGGGCATTAATTACAAATGTCACAAAGTTCATGGCAGAGGAAGTGTCGAGTTCAGCTCCTCTTTCTGAATCTAGTGGCCTATCAGTGGTGTCTAGTAGCTTCCAGAATGTCCATTTTGTTATTGCCATAACATGCCCAGCTCAAGGAGCATAGATGGTGACTAGTATGGTAACCACATTCCTCTTTGCCAGCAGATATGCTCTGGACTATGATACATTAGAGAAGCTTTGCTGGTGCCACTTGGAAAAGATTTGCCTCTCTGACAAGAGGGAGGCACTTGAGAATAAAGTGCCTTTATTCTGTTGCTTTTGCATTGTTTCTCCTTTGGTCACTGTCATGGGATGACACAAACCTTAGAGATGTGGCAGCTGACCATAAGAGGCGATTGTTGCCATTGTTTTGAAGTTGGCAGACTGGAAAGAGGAACATCATCCTTGTTGATATCATCGATCTTCTGAGCAAGCCTGTGACTGACTACACCTTCTCATTAGGTTAGCAGAACTCTCCTTTGATTTAAGCCAGGCAGCAATATTCAAGATAAATATGGGGCCAGTGTTATTGGATAGCATTGAGTGAGTAGAAGTAGAGAAGGAAATGAGGTTAGTAAGTAAGGGGAGACCCAAGCAGGTAGGATTTTTGCAGCATACTAAGTAAGGACTTTTAGCTTTTAATATGTGAATGGGAAGCCTTTGAATAGTTGTGAACAGAAGCATGGTGTGTTCTGATGTATGTGAATCATTCTGAATCACTCTGGCTTCAATGTTGAGAATAAACTGTGGGAGGTCAAAGGTAGAACCAGGGAGACCTGTTGAGATTCAAGTGACATAATCCAGGGGAAAGATGGCATAGCTAAGACCAGTGTGGTTGTAAAAGTGAGACAAGTCATCAGATTCTGTATACATTCTAAAGGTACAGAGCATTTCTTTTCCTTCCTTCCTTCTTTCCTTCCTTCCTTCCTTCCTTCCTTCCTTCCTTCCTTCCTTCCTTCCTTCCTTCCTTCCTTCCTTCCTTCCTTCTTTCCCTCCTTCCTCCTTCCTTTTTTAAGAAAAGCAGACTGCCACATGCAGTACTTCAATTGGATGTGTCTGGAGT
Source organism: Rhinolophus hipposideros (assembly GCF_964194185.1). Lineage (NCBI taxonomy): Eukaryota > Metazoa > Chordata > Mammalia > Chiroptera > Rhinolophidae > Rhinolophus > Rhinolophus hipposideros. The sequence continues at coordinate 11,489,508 of NC_138052.1, forward strand.
CTTGGGCTTGACCACCCTACATTCTCCTACAAATGAACCTTGAGAGCGTGTTTGGAGGTTCTAGCAGTGGAGTGCTGCTACTTGTATACCCTTGACCAATGAACAGCCCCCTTGTAATAGGGAAGTTCATCCTCTTTGGCTGTGAGAGCAGCTTCAGTAGGGATGCATATGGAGTGGTAAGGGAGAAAGGCGACACCCTTCTAGCTGGCCACATCAGCTGACTCAACCCTGGTGATCAGTGGGGTAACAGATATTGCAACCAGATCACCTACACATCCAAAATATCTCTTAACATAGTACGAGTAGATACACACACACACACACACACTTCTCTCTGTCTCTCTGTCTCTCTGTCTCTCTGTCTCTCTCTCTCAGTTGATTTAAGCAACTGAGCTAACCGGCCACCCCAAAGATGACTACAAGAGTTTTTTTTCCTGAGCAATGGAGGAGATGAAGTTACCATGGACTAGATGGGGAAAACTGCAGGAGGAACAGTTTTTTGGGGGACATGATCAGGAGTTCTGTTCTGGACGTGTTAAGTTTGAGGTGCCTATTAGAGTTATAAGTAGCGATGTTAAGTTGGCTGTCATGTGTTGAAGTATGGAGTTCGGAAGTGAAGTCCATGCTAGAGATGTAAATTTGGTAATTTTTACCCCAAAGATTCACCAAAAAACTGTTAGAACTCATAAGTGAATTAGTAAAGTAGCAGGATACAAAATTAATATTCAGAAATTAGTTGCATTTTTATACACCAATAACAAACTATCAGAGAAATGAAGAAAACAATCCCACTTACAATTGCATCAAAATAAAAAAAGTACTTAGGAATAAATTTAACCGAGGAAGTAAAAGACCTGTACTGAGAAAATTGTAAGATATTGAAGAGAGAAATTAAAGAAGATACAAATAAATGGAAATATATACCATGATCATGGATAAGAAGAATTAATATAGTTAAGATGTCCATACTACCCAAAGCAATCTATAGATTGAATGCAATCTCTATCAAAATACCGATGGCATTTTCATAGAACTAGAAGAAATAATCCTAAAATTTAAATGGAACCCCAAATAGCCATGGCAATCCTGAGAAAGAAGAACAAAGTTGGACGTATTATGCTACCTGATATCAAACTATACTATAAGGACATAGTAATCAAAACAACAGGTACTGGCATAAAAACAGACACATAGATCAATGGAACAGAATAGAAAGCCCAGAAATAAATCCATGCCTATATGGTCATTTAATCTATAACAAAGGAAGCAAAAATATATATTGGGTAAAGACAGTCTATTCAATAAATGGTGCTGGGAAAACTGGACAGATACATGCAAAAAAATGAAACTGGACCAGCTTCTTGCACTATATACAGGAATAAATTCAAAATGGGTTAATGACTTAAATGTAAGACCCGAAACCATAAAATTCCTGAAGAAAATATAGGAAGTAAACTCTTAGACATTACCTTTAGTAATATTTTCACTGATATATCTCTTTGGGTAAGGGAAACAAAAGAAAAAATAAACAAATGGGACTATGTCAAGCTAAAAAGTTTTTTTCAGAGCAAAAGAAACCATCAACATAATGAAAAGACATCCTGCTTAATTGGAGAAGATATTTGCCAATGATACATCTAATAAGTGTTGATATCCAAATTTATAAAAAACTCATACAACTCAACACCAAAAAAACCCCCAAGCAATCCGACTGAAAAATGGGCAGAGGACCTAAGTAGATATTTCTCCAAAGAGGACATACACAAGGCCAATAAACATAGGAAAAGATGTTCAAAGTTGCTAATCATCAGAGAAATGCAAATAAAAACCACAATGAGATATCACCTTGCATCTGTTAGAATGGCTATCATCAATAAACCAACAAACAACAAGTGCTGGCAAAGATGTGGAGAAAAAGGAATCCTTGTGCGTTGTTCGTAGGATTGTAAATTGGTGCAGCAACTATGGAATCAGTATGGAGTTTCCTCAAAAAATTAAAAATAATACTACCTTATGACCCAGCAATTCCACTTCTGGGTATTTATCCAAAGAAATTCAAAACACTAATTTGAAAAGATATATGCAACCCTATGTTCAGTGCATCGCTGTTTAAAATAGCCAAGATATGAAAACAAATGTAATGCCCATCAATAGATGATTGGATAAGAAAACATGGTACATATATACAATGGAATATTACTCTGCCGTAAAAAAGAATGAAATCTTGCTATTTGCAACAACCTGGATGAACCAAGGAGGTATGATGCTAAGTGAAATAAGTCAGACTGTGAAAGACATATTCCATATGACCTTACTTATATGTAGAATCTAAAAAACAAAATAAACAAAGAAACAAAACAGAAACAAACTCATAGATACAGAGAACAAAGTGATGGTTACTAGATGGGAAGGGGTTGTGGGCTGGGTGAGAAAGGTGAAGGTATTAAGAAGTACAAATTGATAGTTATAAAATAGTCACAGGGATGTAAAGTACAGTATGGGAATATAGTAAAAACTATTGTGAAAATTATCTGTAGTGTTACGTGGGTACTAGACTTATCTAGGAGATTACTTCTTAAATTATATAAATGTCTAACCACTATGCTGTACACTTGAAACTAATATAAACTAATATTGAATGTTAACTATAATTAAAAAAATAGTCACAGGAATATAAGTACAACATAGAGAATATAGTCAATAATATTGTAATGACTATGTACAGTGTCAGATGGGTAATGCACTTACTGGGATTATCACTTTGTGAGGTATACAAATGTCTAATCACTATGTTGTTTTGTACACCTGAAACTAATACAAATAAATAAATAGACAAACAAATAAGTAAAATCTGCAAAAATAAAAAAGTGGCTTAAAGGAAGAATAATCATTTACTATCTCTAACAGTTTCTGCGGGACAAAACTTCAGGAGCGGTTTGGTAGAGCTCGTCTGGATCAGAGTCTCTATGAGTTTGCAGTCAGCGGGTGGCCAGCACTGGCATCACTGTAAAGCCTTGTTCACTCACATGTCTGGCACCTGTGCTGCAAAGACAGGGTGATTGGGAGCTGGAGCAGCTGGAGCAGCTGGAGACCTTCTGACATCTCTCTGTATCTCTGTTTGGTTTCTGCACATAGTCTCTCCTGCTTGGTGGCTTAACGGTAGATGGACTTCTTACATGGTAGCTCAGGGTTTTGAGTGTGTGTGTTTCCAAAGAGGGTGCAAAGCATAGCCATTGTCACCTTTTATAACCTAGCTTCAGCTCTTACATGGCTTTTGTGCATTCTGTTTGTGGAAACTGCCACAAAGACTTACTCAAGGTCACAGGGAGGGGAAACAGATTCCACCTTTTTTTTTTTTTCAGATTCCACCTTTTGATGAGGGAGTGGGAACTTACTGGACAGACGAGCATGTGGGAATAGAGATATTGTTGTGGTTATTTTTAGAGTATGCAGTCTGCCACAGCAGCATGTAGTGTTTTCCTTAATGGAAATGTATGCAGGGGAAGTGTCAAGGAAGCCTCCATGGGTGAGGTAATACTTGGGCATTGTTAAAAGATTGGAGGGGGTTGAGAGCCTGGAATAGGTAATTAGGACGTGTTTATTATTCCCATTTTGTATAGGGGAAGACTGACGCACAAAAGGGTTAATAAATACACCTAAGGTCATGGACTTTCATAATGGAAATGCTGGAAGTGGTCTCTCTCGTCTCCAAGAGTGGTCAGCTCTTGAGACAGCCAAGAAATTCTCACTCAGTCGTGGGCATTTTCTCACTCCAGCTCCCTGAGGCACAGCAGTCTCCAAGAATGGAACATGAGGGCTTTATTTATCAAAAGGAAACATGCATTAGAAAAGGTGGAAAATGCTGTATTAGATTCTACGGCTGCAATTAACTATAGACCCTCTTGTTGAGTTCTCTGATTCTAAAATCTATCATTTAATTAATCAAGAATCCTTAATATAAAATCCCAGATACTTGGGATTCTAGGAAGTATATTTGAATTTAAAGGGGAAAGGAAACCTTCGTTTCCTACAGTTAACGCCTTAAGGAGTACGAGGCGAATTGATGAACTGAGTTAGTGACTTATTGCTTTCCCTGCATGTCCATTTTTTATAAACCTTTGGAGATTACTGAAGGGGGAGAGTACTTGCTTGCTTTAAAGATCTTCAGGTCATTGCATGTTTATTGAGAACCTGCTACATAGCAGACACAGTACTATGTGTTGGGGGAACAAAATGCACACACCATATATTTCCTCTCAAATGACCTACTCATAGTTAATTCAAATGCCACACAGGAAATGCTGATATACAGATATGTATGTATGCTATATAGATATGTATGTATGTACTACTATGCTGGTATTGAAATTGGTTTGGGAGGAAGAGACAATCCTGTAGGAGAGGATGCTTGGCAGAGTCGGACAAGATGTGTAGATGTTCCCCAGGCATAGCTGGTGGCAAACGGGACAGAATAAAATGTAATCTTCTGGAGCTTCATGCAATGCAGCCTTAACTGGATTGGTAAGGATGGTGAATGAAACTAATTTTCACTCCCTCTGGTATGGTAGATTCCATTTGTCTACATCAATGGATTTCCTCATCCAATGTCTCCCTGTAGCTTTATGGGTCAGATAGAGAACTAATCTATTTTCTCATTTGCTTAAGAAGAAGAAAAATATTATAAATCCATAAAATGAGTAGCAGCGGCTGCATTTCAAATCCTCTTTGTATGGTTCACAGAGTTGAAATTCTCATGCTTTACCAATACTTTTCACTTGGAGTAGACTTGGGCTTTGGGTGCATGGAATACTTAGTCTTTAAGGACAAATTGCTTTGGTTATTGAAGAGAGGATTCAACTCCCCTGTATTTGTAATCTCCTCCTTAAACTGGAAGACAGGCTGTGTCTCGCTTTAACAGTATCGTCTCAATTTCCAACAAATTTGATTTGTGGCCACTGGGGAAAACTGGATCAGGGATCTCCAGACAGAACGTCCAGAGCCTCAGCTTCAGTTCCAGGCTTGGCATCTGTCTCTCCGGAAATGCTTTCTCAGGTAATTTTCAGAGGTCTGTCTTATCTCCAGGCCTTCAATGTGCCTGGGTTGTCACCATATGGCACGGCAAGACTGATACATAAAAAAGTCCATCACAACTGAAATGACTGACAATAGAGGAATGTCTACGTAAGTTATGGCACAGCCAGGCTGTTGAATGCATTGCTGTGTTAAAATAAATGAGGCAGCTCTGCATGCTCTTCTATCAGAGAACGATCTCTAAGATGTATGGTTGAGTAAAAAAGGCGAGCTGCAGAGGAATATACGGAATCATTTAGGTGCAAGTGACTCCCATAAAACAGTACTCTGTGTTTGCACAGGCACCCATATATGAATGTAAATGCAAGGAGAAGCTCTGGCAGGAAAGATGCCACAGGGTAGCGGGGGTTATGGCACAGTGAAATACTCTGTGCCTCTCTGACTCCATCATGTTCAAGCCTGCTTTGTTCCCTCGGCCTTCAGGCTAATAGCTTCTGCTTAGTTGTGCATGTAGACTTGCTAATCATTAGAGCAAGTCTGCTGGAGGCTTGAGTTTCTAAAAAATAGCTCCTCCCATTTCCCTTCCCTTGACATAAAAGAAGCCTGAACTCTGTAGTATGTTCTTAAATGGATTCGAAGAACCACTAGGTCTGCCATTTTCTCAGTTTGTGCCTTGTGGATCATTAAACATTACCTTACTCCAAACTCTGACTTGGAGTTTTGGCCTTTTGAAGCGTCTGTGCACATGGACTTTGGATTGGTAATGGTTATCTCTTTAGAAGTCAGGGTGGGGAGATGTCCCAGTAGGAGTTGGACCTTATCTGTAATAGTTGAGACATGCCGAAAACCAAAGCACTAAGGACAACCAATCACGAACAGCCAACAAAGCTTTCAGCTATAGCAAATGATATAGTTTCCTTTCTTTGATTCCACAACTCTGCATTAAGACTTTCCCTTGGCTCCTGTCCATGGAGCACTTCTAAACACTTCCAGTTTGGCGCTGCCTGATTAGAATAGATTTCTGTTCAAATAAACTCTTCAAATTTTTAATATTTCCCAGGTTATTTTTTAACAGGGGAAAGATCAACGCTGGTTCTATCCCTCAGAACTGTACTTTAGCAAGTCACTTATCTACATGAGCTCAGTAACAGCAAATTTAGAGGGTTGTTATAAGAATTATGTTTGATAATTTACAAAAAGCCTGGGCTCTTTTTCTTCCTGCTCTTGGATTTTAGATCCTGACTTTGTGTCCCCAGTTTAAATTCTGACTTTGGCTTTTTCAGAGTTGGACACCTAGTTGGAGTCTCCTATTGTTCTTTTGTTTCCAGTCCCTCCAAGCTGTGCCTCTGATCAAAGTCTCCTTGAAACTTTTGTTGAGAGAATCCTTCTTCCAGTTCCCCTCCAGTCACACAGAATTCTACGTGCAAGATCCATTACCACCCTGGGGTGGAGGTGGTAGCTTCATACTTGTGGTTATTCTTTGTCATTTATATCCTCACCATTAACACAAAGAGGAATGTTTTCAGTTCTAGGCACATTCTGAGGCTTAATTCTCCCCTGGCTGTTCTCCCCCAGAAGCTGTTCTTTGTGTGGGAAGTGGTCATTTGTAAATCAATGGGAATTTTGCCTGAGAGCAAAGAGCAAAAAGAGCCCACAGTGCCCACGGATTTGTTTGCCTACAAAGGAGGCAAACTCTTCTGCAGCAAGTTGGCCACGGTGACTTCAGGTCAGGGCAGGGCTGCTGTCTCTCCCAGAGAAAGAGGAGAGACTTCCAAATTAGAATGTTCATGAGCCAGTGGAGGGCCTGCATGGGACAAGAACACTTAGTTCCCTCCTTTATACATATTTTGTGGCTGTACAAAATCATAAAGTCATTTCCATTTTGAGCTTTCCAGGATGATGGGAAATGTGGCTTTAGAATTCCTTTAGTTTTCCCCTCCAGAACACACTGCCAACAGAGAGATTTTGCTACATGCTTGTTGATTTACAGAGTATATTTGAGACCCAGGTTTCTTATTGTCCTTATTTCTTGTTATTAATATGAAGAATGTGGATTTCCTATTGATGATGGAGATGAAGGCTTCTCTGTGGATGTCTTTGGAGAAAGGAACACTCTGCCCCAGGAGGTGTCCACACTGACTGCAGGAAGGATTGGCTCCAAGTTGTCCAACTGTGTCGGAATGGTGGGAGTTCAGAGAATCTGACCTTTAGCCCAGGAATCGTTTTTTCTCCTTTCTCATTCTCTTGTCTTGTTGCCTGAAACTTCTGTGTTAAGAGTCTCCCTCAGGGGTGGTTCCAGTGGAATGCAAAATTGTCTAGGAAGGGAAGCTGATCAAGTCAGGGATTCGCAAATGGTTTTTGTGTAATCCTAGCCCCCAATACATTCTTGAAAAAAATCCCTGAGAGACATAGCATTGACTGTCACCTGTCAGATATGCACAATATAAACTGGCACAGTTAATGTTTAGGATGTGCTCAAGTAAATAAAGTGGTTTACACTTACTTAAGCAGGTGTTTTGCAAAACACACAATTTTCATGTAAACTCTTTTATTGTCTTGAGAAATCAGTGTTCTCAGAGCATATGTTAGTCCATTCTGGGTTGTCAGTGACACCCACAAACTGGTGAAATTAGTCTATTATTTTCCCCAGTCACCTGAGCAAGTCTGAGAGCTGAGAACCAGAGAAGGGCAGGCACTGAGAAGAGAGCAACACTGAAGTTTGCTTCAAGGAACGCAAGTGTTCAGTGGTGTCTACAGGACCTAAAGAGCCTGGTTAATTGATTAGCTGGAAGGAAAACTTCTAAAACTACATCTTTTACATATTGACCCCCAAATTTCATTAACTTTAAAAAAATCTTGTATTTAGCCATAGACAACTTAAGTTTTTGCAGAGTGTTCTGGCAAGATGTGGAATCTTGTGCTACCTATATAGAGTATATTACAAATGAAATTTATACTAAACTAAACCTTTTCCTATTCCCCTCTCTCCCTCTCTCCGTCTTTCCTTCCTTCATTTTTTCCTCCCTTCCTCTCCTTCCCTCTTTCTCTCTCTCTCTTTTTCATTTTTTTCTTCTTCCTCTCTCCTTCTCCACCCCACCTTCTTCCTTTCTTCTTTCTTAAATGGCCCAGTCCCTTTATCATTCTAAATACCCATTTGCCTCCTTATGAAGTTTTCTCAATTAACCAGTTTTAATAGTCCATTCATTTCTCAACTTATTCTTATAATTTAGTGCCTTTGAAGTTGCATTGATTGACAGGTTTTTGTTTCAAATAAAGCATTCTGTAGAAATAGTGACTAAGATAATAGGCCTTGGAGCCAGATAGACCCAGGTTCAAATCCTAGCTCTGCTATGGCAGATACTGCAGCCGAGCTCTTCTGATATTTATTTCCAACCTCCTTATTCTTCATCTACCTCTGCTAGGGAGCCTGTGAACGCTAAAGAGGGCTAAAGGCTGAAGCAGCCAGGATTGGCTGTACGGTATTATTCTGGTAAGTGAGATATTACTTGTTGATATTATTTAAACATATGGTCGGAGTAATGGGGCAGACAGCGTGACTCATACCATGCTAGGTGTATTACTGATGTAGGTGATGTTGGATCTGCTGGCAGTTTCTGAGTGTGGGCCGGGATCTTGTCTTATGAAGCAGAGGAATGGAAACATGGACCAGGGAGAGGCAAAAAGTTTTAAAAAGAGGATAGTTTATTAAAGGCAGGAAAAGAGGTTGTACCTCCTGAACGGGAGGGGGTCCCGGATGGGGGTGTCCCATGACTGAGACAAAGACTCTTACTTTTTTGCCTTCCCTTGCCTGCTCGGGGAAGGAGAGCTGTTTGAAGAAGGGAAATTGAAGAAGGGAACTGGCGCCTTCCAATGAAATTCATCTACCAGGTTTGTTCTGCGTGCCCATCCTGAAGGAATTAGTAAAGTAGCCCACACTTATCTATCAGATCAGCTCCATTTGTCAGGCCAAAAGGAATTTATTTTATGATTAACCTCAAGGCCTTGATACATTATGTCCTAGAGCGAAGGAGTGATTTCAAAACCTGGAGTTTTAGGATATGGCTGTCTTTGTTTATTCCACCAGGGACCTCCCTGTCTACCTAGGGACATGCTAACTCTCCTGTATCATTACCATTTTCCATTAGAACTATTTCTTCTATTTCTATAGGTGCTCTAGAGCAGAATTTGTTATATTTTTTACTGAAATGTGCTGAAATCCTATTTTCCACATAGTAGAATTTAATATAAGTTGAGGTCCACTCACCTCTCCCAGCAAGTCCTTGGGACTAAAGAGTCAAAGGATCTTGGAGGATGGTGCTTTCAGCCATCTGCCTAGAGCTGTGTGCTGCCTGCTTCCAGGTTTGAGTGAGTCAAGACTGAGCATGACCCAAAGAACAGGGTCCCAGAGCAAGTGGGCTGAGCTGGGGAGGCTGTAACAGAGGGAGTGGCAGTGTCTAGAGGAACCTGGAGAAAGAGGCCAAGTGCCAAGCATGAAGAACAAGATGAGGATGGAGAGCAGCAAGTTTGGCACACCTGTGGATAAATGCACCGACAGGGCCAGGCAGCAGTGGATAAGTGGTGACTGAGCGTGGCACTCAATTCTGCAATGGCCTTTGTGAATTGTGCTAAGTGTGGGCAACGCACGGGCTCCCAGCAGGGATGTTGGAGCAGACAATAGCACCAATTCCTGGTAACCTGTTTCATCGAGGTGAATTGTCACCATGGGGCATCCTCCAAAAGATTTTGCTTAGAGGTCTCACTTCATTGACAGCACAAAGATGGATTGTCTGCTCTCTTTGCCCATTTCCCTGTATTCCTTTTTCTATCTCTGCAGAAGCTGGTATGATTGAATGTACCTTGGCTCCACCAGGCACCACCCTCTAGGCATTTGAGTGATCTTTTTATCATCTCAGTCTACAGACCGTGGCTCCTTAACCCTCTGCCAAAGATCACTCAGTGAATGAAGACAAATGCAATGGTTTTAGAACTGTGTTGACTCAGCATTGGAGCCATTGTCTGGGCACAATATATAGAGTGTTTTCCTTGTCACTGGACCATGAAGGCAGCTAGTCCCTGGCTTCAGTGGAAAGCTAGCATTTGAGGGTTGATGGCTGACTTCTGGGGTCTTTTCTTTACACGAGGTAAAATCCTGGATCCTTTGACAGGTTAAGAGAAGTGGTGCTCCTTTATTTTTCATATTCATACCGGAGGCCTGGGGTCTGCATTCTGCATAAATGTATCTCATAGAAGCTGCCTGATACACAAATCAAATCCGGGAGCAGGCACGGTGTGAGAGCCATGCAGAGTGCATGTATTTCCTAAGCAGGCCAGAGCATTTAGCACCTTCATCCTCTTGCACTGGGTTTTATTTTGCATCTTACTCTTTGTTGTTTGCTCTCTGCTTTCAGAGCCTCCACGTACAGTTGTGAGCTAGGTTTCTAAGTTGTACAGGTTGTGTACTGCAGAAAAGTGCCTTCTCTGAGGAGCCTTCATTATATGGTATACATCACAACTTTGGGTACTTATAAATAAAACACCCAGTGCAAGGCAATGTGTCTTGTTTTAAAAAATATGAAAAAATTGATGACAGATATCAGGGATGTGTCTTGAGGAAGGGATACGTTTTCTTTATTTGAACAAAGGCCCCAGATAAACAAGCATTAGGACATTTGAAAGACTGAGAGGGTTTCCCTCCCCCACCTTGCTTCAATATATGAAGGTAGCCACACAAATGTCTGTGTATCTCTATCTAGATATTATCTGGGAGGTGGAAGCTCATTGAGAAGTTGGGGAGAGGAGCTCTTAATGAGAACTGAGGAGCCACTGGGTCAGCCTTCCTGTTACCCAGAAATTGGAGTGGCTTCCTTATGATAAAGGAGAGATTGGGAGTGGGGGTGGTCTCCAAGATAAGTAGAGACCCAGGCCCTGCTTGTCCACAACACCCAGGATAGAATGGTAGTTCCACAGAACCAAGGGAGAATGGATCTGCTTCAAGTCTTGGCAAAAGATCTCTGAGGCCCAGCTTGGTACAGGTCAGGGATATTCCACCTTCTGAACAAGTCTTGCCAATTTGGGCATTGGGCACCTTAGCAGCAACCAATAGTGATACAGGTTAGCTAACATGTCCCTAGGTAGACAGGGGGTCCCTGGTGGAATAAACAAAGACAGCCATATCCTAAAACTTCAGGTTTTGAAACCACTCCTTTGCTCCAGGACATAATGTAACAAGGCCTTGAGGTTAATCATAAAATTCATTTTGGCCTGACAAATGGAGCAGGTCTAACAGACAAAGAATGGGTTACTTTACTAATTCCTTTAGGATGGGCACGCAGAACAAACCTGGTAGACGAATTTCATTAGAAGGCGCCAGTTCCCTTCTTCAAATAAGTTCCCTTCTTCAAACAGCTCCCCTTCCCCAAGCAGGCAAAGGAAGGTATAAAAGTAAGAGCTTTTGCCTCAGTTATGGGGCACCCCCATTCGGGACCCCCTCCCGCTCAGGAGCGGCAACCTCTTCTCCTGCTTCTAATGAACTATCCTGTTTTTAAAACTTTTTGCCTCTCCCTGGTCTGTGTTTCCGTTCTTCGGCTTCACGAGACACGATCCCGGACCACACCTAGAAACTACCGGCAGATCCAACATCACCTACATCAATAGGGATATAAGGACATGGATTCCTTCCTCAGATTTTCCAATCAGTGTAAGCTACTCCAGTGTAAGAAGTCCCTAGGACTTCTGTATGAATTTACATGATAGTAAGCATCTCACCAAATTCTATCTAACATGAAACTGAAGCCATGTGATGTTTCTTGTAATTTCAAGTCCAGTGGAGCAATTGCATATGCTCTGCATCTGAAAACAGATGATGCATTTAGCTCAGCATCACAATATTTTCAAAGGACGGAGATCTCCAGTGCCTGTCACTGGGAGTGAGTGTGCTTTAGGTAGTAAGCCTGTCTTCAGCATTTTGTCTTTTTCTTTAAAAAGCACCCTCTCTCATTCAGCTTCATCTACTGCTTCATCTCAGAAACCCAGCACGTGTCTGGTACATGTTTGCTGCCCCAGATCCCTCTTCTTGCAGGAGGTACCCTAGCTTCCTTGCCTCATTCCTGACCCTATCTCAGCATACGTGCCTTATGACACGTCCCTTCCAAATAGACCCTCTTGTAACAAATCAGAGACAATGCATTAATGATTTATGGTGAATTCATAGGTTACCCTCCTGTCAAAGACAAAAATAAACCAGAGACCCAATTAGTAAAGGCCATTTATTCATAAACTTGCAGCTGCAAGTGATCCACTGTCACTTTCCTTTCAGTAGGGGTTCGACGGGGCTGGAAAGGTTTTATGGAATAAAAAGAGGAAGTCTCGAGAGTCTCTGATTGCTGAGCATTCAATTAAGGTCACTTTCTGATTGGCCTTTAAGTACGTTTGGTGGTCTTTAATTAATTCACTATTCATTTTTACATGACTGGGGAATTTTCAGGTTGGACAGAATTGGAAGGGCTCTTCTGCCTTTCTGGGCAAAGCTATTCCTTAACTCTGAGGGTAGAGTGGGATATCTGGACTTGGCAGAGACCAGACAGGTCTTCTTTTCTTTGTGCAAGAATGTTTTGCTATTACTTCCAAGAGTGAATTTGCTCAAGAAATAGTTTCTCCCTATGATTCTTATCTTTTCTCCTGTCCCACTTCAATTGCAGCAGCAGCAGTAACAACAAAAGAAAAACAAATTTACTGGGTACTTACTAAGTACAGATACTACAAGGTAATTGTAGTGATTCCCATTAAAAAGAGGATGAGAGAGAGAAACTGAGGCTCAGAGAGTTTGAGAGAACTGACCAAGGCCCTGTAGCTATTCAGCTAGTAAGTGTCAGACTTGATACCAAGGCCTCTTTGGTTCTGAATACCATAATATTCAACTGTACCATCTCCTCATAGGGTAAAACCAAGGGAAGTGATGACACCATTTCAGGCCTTTAGGCAGGGCGGGTGGGGGACTTGTTTTGGGTAAGGACCTCACTAGCGTTTTCTAGAGCAAACCTCCTATTTGGGCCAAACTTTAGCAGCCTGTATGTGGCTCTAGTTTTGCATGTAGAAACTGTTCTGAAGGTTAGCATTCTTCAATTTCAGCATTAGAGTAAAACAGCCAAAGTTTGTTTAGAAAGAGGTAGGGGTGGCTAGAGGGCTCTAGGGTCTGGAAGAGACAAGTAGACTGTGACAAGTCAATTGTTGCTAAGTGCATTTGTTACTGGAATCTGCCACTAAACCTTACATCTTTAGACAGAGGGTAAAAAAAAAAAGTCATTAAACTTTCAAAAGGAAAAAATATAGCAGTAGACATGAATACTTCAGTTCCAGACATTTTCTCCCTTAATATACAATTGAGTGCTTTTCTTTTCAAATTTTCAGCTCGGACACATGACTGCACACACAGTCCTTTAATGGACTTATTGTCTCAATAATTTGACATTAAGGTAGGATGATAGGACACTGTTGAAACAGCCTCTGCAGAGTGGAGAGAAGTGACAACCACCATCCAAAAGAAGAAAATGTTCTCTTTAAGTGTGTCTCTGATGGAAATTTATTGTATTTTGTGGCATGTCATCAAAACCCCACCTTCTGTTGCTCTCCCATCCTTAGGGCCCTGATACCCCTGGATCCCAGGAGTGAAAGACTTTCCTGAAGCCCCCTTCTCCACACCCGTTAGTGTGCATACTTGGCAGTGGGGAGGGGCAGATAGTGAAAGATATTTTCAGAACCCATTCATCACCAGGATGACCCCATCTGCAAATGGAGTACATCATTAATACTTAGAAACCACCCAAGAAAACTGGTTTTAGTTACAGTTTAGTAAGAGGCCCCTCTGGGTATAACAAGGACGCTGGAATCTGATGTTGTCAGGAGAGGGGTAGATGAGTTAGAAGTTCTTACCACCTCTACCCAGATGCCAAAAGAATGCATATGGGAGACAGGAGACCAACAAACAGACGTCTCTGTTGTTTGTGAATTTTATTGTGGTGGAGAAAAAAGGTTCCTGTGCAAATCAAGGCAGATAGCCGATACAAATTACGTATTACTTTTTAAATGGCACCAATCAGTTATTGCTCTTTCCCAAACAGTGTTTTGCTCTGTGTCCATTACTTAGAAACTTGTACTTCCCTTCCTCAGAGTTGTTGAGTCATCCTGGGAAGGTGTAAATGATGTTTCTTCTCAAAGCATGATGTCTCCCAAACTCTTAGGCATGACCAGTAATCTTAAAGCATGCTACAAGTATACAAAGCCAGGGATCTCCATGTTTCTTTGGCCACCTGTGAAAGGTGATGCAGACAGGCAGGCTCAGGGTTAGATTGACAACTCTCTGCTGGTTTCTAACCTAGAAAACTGAGCTCTACTCATGCCTGCAAACTGCTCAGAAGGGTTTTGTATTAACCAGTTGACAGCTGAGGTCTCCTGACCACTGGGATTTAAATGAAGTTGGCTCTGATCCCATCCCAAATTCAGTAGAAGTCAGAGTCATCCCCAGTCTCTCCAGGGACTCTGGGAAGAGGGGGCTTAGGGTTCTGCGGGTTGCCTCTGGCTTCAGACCTGCTTCCCAGAGTAATTCAGTTCACAGAGTGTGCTGCTGTCCTGCATGTGCTTTCCCATAGCAAGGTGCATCTTGTGAGCTACAGAACTCGGCCCCTTTCCTTGCTTTTTCACCTCTTCCTTGTACCCACACCTTAAGACCTCATGTGGTCATTGACTTTAGTGAAGATTTGGGCAGATAGAGAGGCCTGATATTATAAAATGCAAATCACCAAAAACTGAACCATAGTCTTTATAAGCCTTTCACCGTTTTTACCAATCAAGCTCCAGCTCTCCAGCATGTTGCTTGGCATTCCTCACTCCTTTTTTTCTGGTCCCCTCTTTTATTTTGTTTATTTACCTTCCCTTCTCTACTCCTATCCCCTTCCTGCTAAGGAACAACGGGAATACAAGGCCTACAGCACAGAGCTCAGCTCCTGGTCCCTTTGCACATCCAAGGGCTCACAAAAGTGTTTTACCGCTCAGTGGACCATAAACAATGGCCTCCTCACCAGTGTCTGCCAAAAGGGGAAAGGAGTAATAAAGAGATTTCAGTCCTCCCTGACGTGGTTTATGACATTCTTCCTAGGCCCCCCCTCGGAAGACAAGCCTGTGGAGTCAATTTTAGGTTAGGTAATTTCCCCCTTTTCATTACTAATATTTCACGGGCACTGTGGGTTTGACATAGTTAAACTAAGTAGCCTTTTGTTCTAAGATGTGTCTATTAGGTGTTTCTCCAAGTATCCTTCCTGGATCAACAATACGATTAATCTGGGAACTTGTTAGTGTTGCAAATTCTTGGGCTGTACCCTAGACATGCTGAATCAGAGATTCTGGGGTAGGGCCCAGCAGTCTGTGGTTTGATGTACCCTCCAGTTGATTCTGATGTACAATCAAATTTGAGAACTACTGAACCACAGATGGGCTTAAAAGACATCTGGGCAGAGAACACTGGCCACAAATGCCAACAAATCAGTAACTAATTAAAATGCATGCAAAATACTACAGTATTCCCATAGGGTTGCCCATGATAGAGAGGCTGAGGCCCTTGTGGGTTGTACCAAACGAGGCCAAAGAGGAGAGTTAATGGAAGTGAACATTTACTAGGAAATTGCTACGTGATAACTAATTTATTCCTCACAATAATCCTGTGATGTAGGTATTATTATTATCTCCATCTTACAGATGGGGAACATCAAGCACAGAAAATAAGTAACTTGCTCAAAGACATACAGCCAGGGAAAGACAGAGACAAACCCAGGGTTTCGTGGCTCCAGTTCCCCCTCTCTTACTGCTTTGCCATATCCTTTACTTTCCACCAGCCTTTCTGAAAGGACCCTTTTGACCTTCTGCTTAGAGAAACAGACACAAAAGACTGTTAGCTATTCTGCTTGGAAAGAGAAAGACAAAAAGAGAGGAAGTAATTTCTGTGGCTTTCTTTTTGCTATTTGTAAATAGGTAAGACACATCAGAAGGCAATATACTAAAGGAAAATCTGACTTTGAAATCAGATGGGCATGGGCTTAAAGCACTGCTCACTACTAACTGAGTGTGTGGGAAGTTACAATCCTCATTTGTGAAACTGATCCAGTAAAATGCATCTCTCGGTACTGTTGTGAGAATTAAAAGAATCTACATATGTAAATCTCCAGAATGAACAATCCACACACGCGAATCCCTTGTTCGCGCCTTCCTTTCTTCTGCATAGGATGATTTCCTTAGAAAAGTACAGTTTAGGGATAGGTCATAGTTTTATAGAGGATCTCTAGATACAAACCAATGAAATGGAATTACTAAGTTCATACTGTTTTTTTTCTAGGTTTTATACTTCCTCTGCAAGGAGATTTCAAAGCTTTTGATTACTGGTTCACCTAGAAAGATGCTGGGCGAGATGCGTTTTGGTTAGACGAGCAGCACTAAGAACGACTGGTCGTGAGCATGGGTTAACAGGAAGTGGTAGGAGCCCGTTACTTCTACCCTGGGCTTGCGGTCTAGTGCTCACTTCTATGACTGGTATATAAAACTGCTCTTGGGAGAAGCTGGGTTCTGGATAAAATCTTCACCAGCAGACCAAATATTGCCTGCTCCTCTGGGGCTCTTTGTTGACCTACTTAGAATCTGTGCCATCCGAATATCTCAAGATCTCTCAGCATCAAAGGGCAGGAATAAGTATTCTTGAGAAGAAATATTTGAGGGAGATAAATTCACCATGCAGTGTTTAATTTTCTTCAATGATCTTTTCTTTCCAAATCCCTCCTGACCTCAAAGTGATTAAGTTAATAAAAAAGCTTTGTCATTTCATTGACCTACCATTGGCCCTCATAAAAAAGTTATCATGAACCTCAAATGTTAGTATGTGGTTACTAATATTGTTTTACCTTTCCATCTTTACTTTCTCTGGTGATTATGTTCCTTCTAATAATTTTTTCTCAATGACTATCCAGGGCAGATTATATGCAATTCTCCATTTCAAAGAAACTTTCTGCTTGCCTGAAAGATTGTTGTACTGTTATAGGGAAACAGTGTGACTTTTCTGCCCAGCATAAATGTCCTTTTTGTGGCAAGTGTGCCTTAATCCTCCATTCTCAGCACATTCCAAATTCCAGGGGGTATATGTCATGTGATATAAGCTAGCCAATCAATGCACTCTATCTTCCTGGCTGTGGTGATTGATTAAGGAACAGGCCCAAATCCAAGTCAGGTCTGTCGGGGTCAATAATACCCTGCTCAGGGGTTGTGGGTATAGTATTATGGGAAACAGTTTCTCTCTTCCTCCAGACTTCATTTAAATCATTGGAAATGTAAGATGTTGGGCCCAATCCTAAGGGTCTTGAGGATGAAGCCATCAAAGAGAAAGTGAAGTTGACAGTTGGTTCCTGATGACATTGTGTGGTGTCTTAGTATGCTCAGGCTGCTATAACAAATTACCACAGATTAGGTGTCATACACAAGAAACAATTATTTCTCATAGCTCTGGAGGCTGGGAAGTCCAAGATCAAGGCTCTGACAGGCCCAATGTCTGGTGAGTGTCTTCTTTCTGACCTGTAGATGATCTTTTTCTCATTGTATCCTGGCATGGCAAAGAACAGAGAGGAAACAAACTCTCTTGTGACTCTTGTAAGGGCACTAATCCCATTCATGAAGGCTCCACCCTCATGATCTCATCTAATGCTAATCACCTCATAAAGTCCTTCCCCCAATACCATCACAATTGGGCATGGGATTTCAACACATGAATTTATGAGGGACACAGACATTTAATCCATAATAGTTGGATTCTGAAACAGGCCCCAAATTAAATTAAATTTACCTATACACTCTTCAGCTAATGTAAGCAATAACTTTTTTTCTAAAGGGCCAGATAATAAATATTTCAGGTTTTTTGGGCCGTATGGTCTTTGTTGAAACTACTCAACTGTGCCACTGTTGATAAGAGGTGGCCATATACAATATGTAAACAAATGAGCACGACTGTGTTCCAATAAATCTTTTACAAAGACAGGTGGTGGACCCACAGACTATACTTTACCAATCACACTTAATCTAGTTAAATTCTTCTCACTTGCTAGTGAGAAACCAAGGCCTATGGAAGTCAAGTGGCCTGCCAACAATGGACAATTTAGTTCTTGATCAAGCTGAGAGAAGACCCTTATCTTCTGACTTTCCTAGTATCCCATGTTGCTAGCCCTTAACATAGTCTGGCTGGATGTACGATTGAAGCTGAATGAGACTGGGGATAATGCAACAGACAGCTTGACCTGCATTCTTGAAACTTCTGCCCATGAAGCTAGATGAGATAAAACCTGAGCTATGTCTAGTCAGCGTGGACCAGGTGGACCAACCTTTTGGAGATTGTCAGACCCCCTTCTCTGATTACCAGAGAGTTTGTTGTTGCTGTTGCTCTTTCCAGTTTACTTTAAAAATTATTATTTTTTAGGTTTGTTGAGGTACAATTGACAAATAAAATTGTAACATATTTAAAATGTACAATGTGTTGCTTGTACACAATATGTACACATTTTGAAAGGATTCCCACCAAGTTAATAAGTTAATTATGACATCCATTACTCAACATGTTCGCACCAAATTTCAATATATAATATAGTATCATCAACTATAGTCACCATGTTATACATTAGAACTTACTCATCTTATAATTGAAAGTTTGCACTCTTTGATCAGCCTCTATTTTCCTCAACTCCAGGCCTCTGGCAACCACCATTCCACTCTCTGTTTCTGAGTTTGACTTTTTTTTAGATTCCACTTCATGCCCTCCAGTGTCATCCATGTCATTGCAAATGACAGCGTTTCCTTCATTTTTAAGGCTGAATAATATTGCACCATATATATTTTTTATTTATTTTCTTTATTTATTCAGCCATCAAGGGACATTTAGGTTGTTTCCATATGTTGGCTATTATAAAAAATGCTGCAATAAACATGAGACTACAGATAGCTCTTTGAGATAGTTTTTTTTAGATATACAGTTGACCCTTGAACAACATGGATTTGAACTGCATGGATTAACTTACACATACAGTTTTGTCAATAAATACAATTGGCCCTTCATACCTGTGGGTTTTGTATCCACCGATTCAACCAACCATGAATCAAAAACATTATTTTTGTATTTCCAATTGCAGTTTCTCAACCATGGATTCCCAACTGTGGACTGAAAATATGTTTCCATCTGGAGTCAGTTGATCCACAGATGTGAAAAAGGACAACTGCAAAGTCAAAAGTTACATGAAAGTTTTTGACTGCCCCGAAGTTGATGCCTCTATCCTCCACATTATTCCAGGGTGAACTGTATACCCACACATGAGGTTTCTGGTTCATATGGCAGTCTTATTTTTAATTTCTTGAGAAATCTCCATCCTATTTTCCATAGAGGCTGTACTAGTTTACATTTCCGCCAAGAACATATGAGGGTTCCCTTTTCTCCACATGCTCAGCATCATTTGTTATCTCTGGTCTTTTGGATAATAGACATGTTAACAGGGTGAGGGGATAGCTCATGGTGGTTTTTATTTGCCTTTCCCTGATGATGAGTGATTTTTTCATGTACCCATTTGTATGTCATTTTTGGAAAAATTCTGTCTAGGTCCTTTGTCCATTTTTTAATTGGATTAGTTTCTGTTGTTGTTGTTGCTGTTGAGTTATATGAGTTCCTTATACATTTTGGATATTAACCCCTCATTGGATATGTGGTTTGCAGATATTTTCCCATTCCACATGTTGCCTTTTTATTTTGTCGAAGATTTCCTTTGTTGGCTTTTTATTTGATGTAGTGCCACTTGTTTATTTTTGCTTTTGTTACCATTGCTTTTGGTGTCAGACCCCCAAAAATTATTGTGAAGACCAATGTCAAGGAGCTTACCACTTATGTTTTCTTCTGAGAGTTTTATGGTTTCAGGTATTATTTTCAAGTCTTTAAATCCATTTTGAATTGATTTTTGTGTGTGGTGTAAGAAAGGGGTCCAGTGTCATTTTTTTTTTTTTTGCATGTAAGTATCTAGTTTTCCCAACACCACTTACTGAAGAGATTGCTGTGTCCATTTAAAAACTGCTTCTTTGTTAGCTATAGTCCTGTGGGATTCATGAATGTAAACCCCGCTGGCTATTAGAGCTAGGTGATTTGGGGGCTTGTCCCTTGAGTGGCAGCATAAAAATTGGGGCACTGGTTGTATGGACAACTCCTTCCAGGGTGATACTGGTGACTTGATTTTGTTGTTGGAATAAGCCAAAAGAAGAAAGCAGGGGAAGTGCCCACCGGCTCTTTCAGGCTCTGGGGAGGATTGCAGTCAGCATCTAGATGAGTGCTATTTAGAAGCTGGATCCTCAGGCAGCAGCTTTTAAGATACGCAGCCCAATCCTTCCAGGGAAAGACTGGGAGATGGGCATTTTTGTTTGCCCCCTCTGCTCTGAGCCCAGGGGGATAGACAAGGAGAATGATTCTGTGCCCCTTAAGAACTGTTTGTTTGCTGTAATCCAGTGGGATTCTTGAATGCAAACCTCACTAGCTTTCACAGCAAAATGTTTTGGGAACCCATCCCTCAGGTGGGAGCTTTAAAAATTGGGACACTAGATGTGTCAGGGAGAAGCTGGGAGTTGGGTATTCCCTCCCAATTGTATGGTGCTGTGCTGGGGGTGGGGGTGAGAGTGTGTCTCAGGCTTTCCTACTTGTTCCAATGTGGCTATTTTCTCATTTGTTCAATGTATAGGAGTAATTTAATTTCTCTGTTTCTCTCAGAGGGAATTGGTCCATGTGTAGCTGTACATTTGGTGCATTAATGGAAGGAGGGAAATTCAAGAGCTTCCCTTGTTGCCATATTGGTTTGGGATCCCCAGAGAGGTTTACAGGAAAAGGTGGAATCTGTTAAGGTCAGTTCTGACTCCAAGCATTTTCTGGGGTGAAGTTATTTTCATGTAGTGAAGGTAATTTGGATCTCCTTGCCAACCATTTATTGCTGAATAACACAATGAGGCCAGTTCACCATCTAGCTCATGAGTTCCGGGTACTTATACTTTTTTCTTCTTCCAAAGCCTCTCTTCCAGTCCCTGTTCTTCACTCTCTTTACTACCAAACTCAAAGATCACATTATCCATGAAACCTTCTATTATTGATCTAGTTAATTCTTTGGTCAGTTCTCTCTGATTCGGTATGTACTTGGGGTACACCATAAGAATTTGTGTTGTTGACATGTTCTTCTGTACTGTTTCTTTCCTGTGTGAGTATATACTTGCCTGAACAATCTCTCTCTCCCCAAACCCTACTCAGAAATGTTGGCTTCTGGTTCTTTGGCCTACTCCCCTAGATCAGGGCTCTAGATATGGCAGCGGATCTGTAAACTCTGACATCTCGCTGGTTCTTGGTGTGCCTATGAACACCACACACTACTGAGTGAGAAGTGATGACTCAGACACATACTGTAATACTGTTTCTGGATGGAAGATGGAGAATGTCAGATGGTACCGCATTGGAATTACCGTGGTCCTAAGCACTGGAACATCAACTTTATGAAAGATTACAAAGGGAAATTACCTATCCCATTACTGCAGCCTACAGAGAAGCTCACTATTTAGACAAAATGCGGCTTTTAAGGAGAGTAAAGATCATGCAGTTTAGAAACACAGACAGCTGCAGTATGGCACAGCCATTCTTCAGACAAACAAACAAGTGATGGAGCTGCCAAATGTTTGCAGATGTGTGAGATGTGAGCTGGTAATTTGAACATGGCTTAAAAAATTCTCAGAGTACCCCATGATTCCTTACAAAGGATCTAGAGCAAGAAGTCTACCCCTACACAGAGGGCATAACTGGGTCAACGTGGGACCCACAGAAGGATCCTTAAGACATGGTAGAATACAGTCCAGACCAGAATCATTTCTTTAGCCACATTGGCTTTGTTAAATATTTGACAAATATTTATTGAGAGACTACTGTGCCCCAGAATCATTACCAGTTTCTTGTAAGAATGAAATGAAGGGGGATATCAGAACCTATTCCTCTGTGGCTCATTAGATATTTGTGTGTATAGTAAGTTGTATTTGTTTTTATTTATTTTATTTTATTTTATTAAAGATTTTATTGGGGAAGGGGAACAGGACTCTATTGGGGAATAGTGTGGACTTCCAGGATTTTCTCCAAGTCAAGTTGTTGTCCTTTCAGTCTTAGTTGTGGAGGGCGCAGCTCAGCTCCAGGTCCAGTTGCCATTGCTAGTTGCAGGGGGCGCAGCCCACTATCCCTTGCGGGAGTCCAACTGGCAACCTTGTGGTTGAGAGCCCGTGCTCCAACCAACAACTGAGCCATCCGGGAGCTCAGTAATAGCTCAGCTCAAGGTGCTCTGTTAAATCTTAGTTGCAGGGGGCAGAGTCTACCATCCCTTGTGGAAATCGAAGAGTTGAACTGGCAACCTTGTGGTTGAGAGCCCACTGTCCCATGTGGGAATCGAACTGGCAGCCTTTGGCATTGGGAGCACGGAGCTCCAACCACCTGAGCCAGCAGGCCGGCCCCTGTATTTGTTTTTACTATAGAGTGTTGCACCAGCCATTCAAAAAAATTCTTTTATAGTCTTTTAAATATCACTTATCAGTGATTTCTAGACATTATATATCTACCTCTATCTGGGTGCTTTGATCAGATGGTCTTCATCCGATTTTTTTATAGTCATGATTTTGGTGTCTAGAGTTCAGATAATCAAGCTTCCTACAGGATTCTATCTGAACAAGACTCATTTCTGCTTGGGCCTGCTCTATATTACACTAGCACACGAACAAATCCCTATCTTGACATATACTTTCATGACTTTCTATGGAGAAACTTCTGTTGACAGTCTTTATTGCTAAAGAGTTATGTGCCATGTCTATGAAAGACAGGAAAACAATTCTTCCAGCTTCAGTCATCACCCTCAAGTATATCATCCAGTTGTTTTCCTTTTCTTTTTTAATATATAAATATATAACATATAATGAGACATAATTTACATACCATAAAATTTACCCTTTTATAATATACAATTCAGTGGCTTTTAGTATATTCACAAGGCTGTGCGACCATCACCACTAATTTTAGAATCTTTTCACCACCCTCAAAGAAACCCCGTACTCATTAACAGTCACTCCACATTCTCCCTGCCCCTCAGCCTCTGGCAACCACTAATTTACTTTTTGTCTCTATGGATTTTCCTATTCTGGGCATTTCATATAAATGAATAATATAATATGGGGTCTTTATGACTGATTTCTTTCATTTAGCATAATTCTTTTGAATAACTTTTTAATTTTTCAATTACAGTTGACATACAATATTATATTAGATTCAGATGTACAGTGTAATGATTAAACATTTATATACCTTATGAAGTGATCAACCCGATAAATCTCATACCCACATGACACCATATAGTTATTATAATATTATTGACTATATTCCTTATGCTATACTTTACATTTCCATGACTATTTTGTAAGTACCAATTTGTATAATACTTTTTAGTCCCTTCTCCTTTTTAACCCACCCCCAAGCCCCCTCCCAGCTGTCAACCATCAAAATGTTCTCTGTATCTATGAGTTTGTTTAATTTGTTTGTTTATTTTGTTCTTTAGTGTCCACATATAAGTGAAATCACATGGCATTTGTCTTCTTCTGTCTGACTTACTCCACTCAGCACAAATACCCTCTAGGTCCATCCATATTGCTGCAGATGACAAGAGTTCATTCTTTTTTATGGTGAAGTAATATTTCATTGTATGTTTGTACCATCTCTCTCCATTTATCTATTGATGGACACCCAGGTTGCCTTTATATCTTGGCTATTGTAAATAATCTTCAATGAACATAATGGATGCATGTGTCCTTCCAAAGCCTTTGTTTTAAAGTCTATTTTGTCTGGTATAGGTATTGCTGCCCCAGCTTTTTTGTTTGTTTGTTTCCATTTTCATGAAATGTCTTTTTCCATCCCTTTACTTTCAGTCTATGTTTCAATCTGAAGTGAGTCTCTTGTAGGCAACATATGTAAGAGTCTTGTATTCTTATCCATTCAGCCATCTTATCTTTTGATTAGAGCATTTAATCCATTTAAAGTAATTGTAGTAGATATGTAGTTATTGCCATTTTATTATTCATATTTTTTAACTTTTTTTCCCCCTTTTAAAGAAGTCCCTCTAACATTTCTTGTAATACTGTTTTTTTTGTTGTTGATGAACTCCTTTAGTTTTCTTTTTGTCTGGGGAGCTATCTGTCTTTCAATTCTAAATGATACGTTTGCTGGGTAATGTTGGTTGTAAATCTTTGCTTTTTATCTCTTTGAATACTTTGTGCCAATATCTTCTGGTTTGCAAATTTTCTGTTGAGGAATCAATTGGACGCTCTTATGGGAGCTCCCTTGTAAGTGAATAATTGCTTTTCTCTTGCTGCTTTTAAGATTCTCTCTGTCTTTAACCTTTGACGTTTTAATTATGATGTGTCTTGGTGTGGGCTTCTTTGGGTTTATCTTGTTTGGGACTCTGCACTTCCTGGGCTTATATGTCTATTTCCTTCACCAGGTTAGGGACGTTTTCCATCATTATTTCTTCAAACAGGTTTCAAATTTCTTGCTCTTTCTCTTCACTTTCTGGTACTCCAATGATGCAAATGTTGTTACACTTAATGTTGTCCCAGAGGCCCCTCAAACTATCCTCATTTTTTTTGGATACTTTTTTCTTTTGCTTTTCTGATTGGGTGTTTTCTGCTACCTTAACTTCTAAATCACTGATTCAATCCTCTGCTTCACCCAATCTACTGAGAATTCCCTCTAATGTATTCTTTATTTCAATTATTGTATTCATTTCTGAGTCGTTCATTTTTATGGTTTTTATATCCATTTTTATGTTTCCTATCTCTTTGTTGAAGTTCTCCCTGAGATCATTCAGCATCCTTATAACCAGTGTTTTGAACTCTGCATCTGGTACATTGCTTGTCTCCATTTTGCTTAGATCTTTTTCTGGAGTTGCGTTCTGTTCTTTCATTTGGGACACGTTTCTTTGTCTCCCCACTTGGGCTGCTTGCCTGTGTTTGTTTCTATATATCAGGTAGAGTTACTCTGTCTCCCAGTCTTCCTAAAGTAGCCTTATGTAGTAGGGGCCCTACGAGGCCCAGTGGGGGAGTCATCCTAGTACCTGAGTCATGTACTCCAGGCGTGTCCCCTGTGTGGGGGGGTCTGCATCCTCCTGCTGGAATTGAACCTTGGTTGCACACCAGTACTGTGTTTCCCTGAAAATAAGACCTAGCCTGACAATCAGCTCTAATGCGTCTTTTGGAGCAAAAATAAAATATAAGACCCAGTATTATATTATTATGTTATATTATATTATATTACATTATATTAAAGACCCAGTCTTATATTATAGTAAAATAAAACTGGGTCTTATATTAATTTTTTCTCCAAAAGACGCGTTAGAGCTGATTGTCCAGCTAGGTCTTATTTTGGGGGAAACATGGTAGGATGAATTGACCCTCAGGCTGACTGGTTGTGGCCATGACTACAGTGAAGGAGGTATTGGGCAGAGGCTAAGGAGCAGGATTTGCTTTAGCAGGGCCTGGTGCCTGCCCAGCCTGCCCTTTGGGTGTGTCATCTGGGGGAGCAGCTGGGTGGTGCTCCGGTGTGGTCCAAAGCCTGGCATCAGGTTTGTTGCCCCAGGGTCTCCTGGGAGGGATTCTACCAAAGGCAAAGTTCAGCTGAAGCTTGTGCTCTGCCCAGGGCCACCTGGAATGAGCCACAAAACATTCTGCAGATGGCAGCAACCCATGAGGGGCTTGGAGGTGCCTTGAGAGCCCAAGCTGCAAACCAAGTCCAGCTGGTACCAGTGATGGCCTTGCTGAGTACCTCCTCAGCAAGAGGTACAGGGCCTACCAAGGTCAGATGCTACTGGTTAGGGTTTGTGAGCCTTTGAGAGATTTTTAGAAAGGCCGCAGCATGAGCTAAGACAAGCTGTTTGTATGGAAAAACCACTGGAAGCAGCTTGGGTGTCCCCCAAATATGGATGGAGTAGGGTTTCAGGGAATCACCATGGCAGGGTGACGAGGGGACGAGCTGTATTAGCTAGGTTGGTAGAGACTCAGATATGGTGCTCACCTGAGTCTGTACACTGGGAGGAAGGGAGGGGGCCCCACAAAGAAATAATGGCTGTACTTCTGTCTGGGAGAAAGCTACCGCTCCAGCCCTTGCCTTGAAGCCAGACAATTCAATTCCCCCCTATATATTCCTGACACCTTTCAAGCTGCTGCCCCAGCACTGGAGCTCAAACTGAGTGAGCCCATCAGCAAGTAAGTCCATGTGGGCCATTTAAGGGAAGCACCTGGGATTCTAGCGCTTTCTGTCTCACTCCACAATCTCCATTGGTTTTCACACCAAGAAGTTGTGGGAACTTCTCTTTTCAGCATTGGAACTGCATCTGGGCTGGAGTGCCTGGTGTGTGGGGGGACCCTTCATTTCTCTGGAGGGGACTTCTGCAGCCAAGGTATCCCTCCTGATTTTTAACTGCCACAAGTGGTGTGGGACCAGCCCTTTCTGCATCTTAGCGCCTCCTACCAGTATTGAGGTGGTTTCTTCTACATGTTCTTACTTGTAGGACTTCTGTTTAGCTAGACTTCAGATGATTCTCAATGATGTTGTTCTGTAGTTTAGTTATAATTTTGATGTGGTCATGAAAGAAGGCAAACACAGCATTTTCCTACTTCACCATGTTGACCAGAATATAACCCAGTTCTTCACTTTTCAAAAAAGTAAATTTTCTTTCAACTGGTTATAAGATAGTGAGATCCACTTCTGCCATGAATTTAGCCCTTGGAGTGCATAATGCAAATTATGAATTGCTCCAGAAGTGTGACCCTGATAAAGCACAATTTTGATATTCTTCACTCCCTTCTTGGCTGTTATTACCCTCACGTTGAAGGTAGATACCCCATGTCTTCCTGATATCCTTGATCACCTTTGTGGCACCACGTCCAAGGTAACCTTCTTTGGCAAGAACACTTTCAGGGGACCAACATTAATTGTGTGGCTACTATGTGCCAGACTCTGTAGTCTCTATATTTGTTAATTGTAGCAAGCCCATTAGGTAGGTAGCCTTAAATTCAGTTTACAAAAGAAAAAAACTGAAGATAGAGATTTTTAGTAACTTCTTTATCTCAGTCTGATTCCCAAGTCTTTGTTTATTCTAGTATACCCAAGAGCTCTATACCTTATCCTTTCCTCTTAAAACACAATAAAATTTACCTAGATCACTGTCCAATTATGTTGGACTATATTTTCTATCTTCCAAGATCATAGAGCTGAGGTGTTAGTGCTACGGTGTTTTTGCTAAGGTGTTAATGACTGATTTTACTTTTCTCATGTGTATTAGCATTTTAAGAGCTTATTTACTCAATCAAAAAATATTTACTAAATTAATATTTACATGTTTACATAGAGACAGCATAACACAGCTGTTAGGTGTGGGCTCTCTGGTGACAAACTACCTGGGTTTAAGTCCTTACTAGCTGTGTAACTTGGTTAATTAACTTAACTATTGTGCCTCATTTTAACAATATAATTATTGTGAGAATTAAATAATTAAAATGATATCAAGCTCTTAGACTAGTGCTGGCACATAGTATGTGTCCAAAATATTCTTTGAGACATAAGGAGTGACGTAGCAGGCACATGTTTGGTTCCAGGCACAGAGGATCCCCAGAGTCACATGAGCTCAACTCAGCTCACTACTGATACCATTTTGGCTACTTCAGAAATGATTTTTGGGAGCAATAGCAAAATTATAATGACATAGCTGAAATGTACTAAGCACTTATTATATGCCAGGCTCTAAACTAAGAGCTTTACTTGGATTATCATGTAATCCTCAAGGTAGGTAGGATTTACTTGGATTACATGTAATCCTCAACAATTCTATGAGGAGATATTATCTCCCATTTTACAAAGAGAAGGCCTGAGGGGCAGGGCTGGGATTTGAATCCATCAATGTGACTGCAAGTCCTGCCCAGAATGAACCTCTGTTCCTTACTTGGTTGTTCTCTCACACCACACGCGCCTTCAGAATTCCTCAGCCTTTCCCATATGCTCTGGCCTTATTTCCCATATTAGTTTATAGTGAAGTACTGCCAAGTAGAAACAGAATTTTTTTAACCAGTGAGGTTTGTATTTCAAGAGCTTTATGCAAATAAACAATGGGACACCCAGTTGGGGCTGCTGTTTGCAGAAGAGATGAGAAGGAGGAGGTAAAAGGAATTTGGCCAAATGTGAATATTTATATTTTTCCAAATAATTAACTATGGCAGGTTGTAAGTGAAATATTTGCCAATGCTCATGAACATTACCAAGTGTAATGTTATCTTTTGATTAAACAACATATGTTCTCTAATAATGCATATGTATCAGAGATAAAGAGAAAGGTGCCAAGATGCTCGGAATTCTGAATCTCTTAGATTTGGTGGGTGTTAGCCAGATTCTTAACACATTTCAGGGCTTTCAAGGGAGAAAGAGATTAGGGTTTTTTGATTATGCTTTTTTTTTTCTAATCCACCTACAAACAATATTGTCAGTGTTAATAGTGTAAGTAATAAGACATACAAAGAGCATTGGATTGTTTGGTAGTAGGAAAGAAATCAGCAATTTCATGAATTAGGATTTGGTTTAACTTCTCAATGAAACTCATTTTCTACATCGGTGGGTCTCAAACTTTAGCTGCATCAGCATTACCTAGTGGCCTTGCTAAACAAATGACTTGGCTTCAGTCAGAGTCTCTGATTCAATGAGTGTGGGCTAAGGGCCTGAGAATCTTTATTTCTAACAAGCTCCCAGCTGCTGCTGGTGCCACTGGTCTGGGGAACACACTTTGAGATCCACCGACCTAGGCTGTGATTTAGAGTGTGTGAAACAGCACACAAACGTAGCAACTGACTGCAGGTCCCACTGTGTTATCTGAAATGCGTTATCTGAAAATGTGCTGAGAAATTCACACACATTTGGCTCATCGAGGGTACTAGTGGTTTGATGAAATGGTGTCCAGCATAAAATCAACTTGTGGTTAGCTAGAATTGTAAACCAGACCCTAATTTTAAACTTTCAAGTTATTTTTCTTGCTGTAGCCATAGGCAGTTCTTCAGAAACACACACACACACACACACACACACACACACACACACTCACACACACAGTGTCAATGAAAAAATTACCATCTGTGGTTATCACAGTGCTCAAATGGGTGCTTGAGTTCTTGGTCATTGGTTGGCTCTTGGTTGGTCCTGCTCTCCATGCCAGACTTTTCTCAGCAACTCTTCAGTTCCTTATAGGCTTAAATTCTCAGGACATACTCTTCAGAAGAATTGGACCGTTGCATGTTTTCTTGGGTTACTTTGAGTAATATTATTAATATCCTATCACAGTTACAAATATTAGAAAATATCTAACTAAATCCAAATTAAATATGAAAATGTGACAACCAGATTGTCTGTATTATGGCTTATTGCATGATATCCCATTATCAACGAATATTATTTCTAGAATAAGTAAAGTCAGACTCAATTTTAAATGGGTGTTAAAACTACAGCATGTCATAGCTTGCATGATTAGAGAAAGAATTCCTTTAGAATTCATGGACTTCTTCTCTTATTTCAATCTAAGTTGATTAACTCAGATGCAGCCTCCCAGTCTGTTATATTTCATCACAACTTGAATTTCCTGTTCCGGTCTAGAGCACCGTGAATAATATGCCAACTTTAATCAGCAGGTGAATTGTCCAGGCAATTGGATTCTGCAGTGAAGGCTTCGAATAGCTGTGCAGATATTCACAGGACACTGAGGTATAGAATTAATATATTTGCCTAGGCTAGTGTTTCTCAACCAGAGTCAATTTTGCTCCTCTGCTGGGGACATTTGGCAATATCTGGAGACATTTTTGGGTATTATAGCTGAGGAGCAGTTACTGGTATCTAGTGGACAGAGGCCAGGATTGCTGCTAAACATCCTACAGTGCACAGGACAGCTCTCACAACAAAGAGTTATTCAGCTCCAAATAACATTGTGGCACGGTTAAGGAAACCTGGCCTCAGGTATAAGGGAAGGCAGCCGAGATGCCCTCAGTTCCCTGTGTGCTTTAGAAGGTAAATCATTGCAGCCTGTGATGTCTCTGTTTCCAATTAAAGCATCCAAGAAATCTATACAGTGACTTGGGAGCACCTGGTACTGTCAAGCCAGCCAGGAGGAAGAGATAGATAGAGAGGAGGATCTGTTTCAGGCCTTTCAGGAAGCAAGGCTGCTCCTCTCATTCAGCAGTGTGAAATCTAGACCTTGCAAGAATGTGGCACTCACTTCAAAGTCTGAGAAACAAATAGGCCCTTTCCTGTTATCCTTGTGTGGAGCTGCAGAAGTCATTAAATGCATATTGAAAGAAGAATGATGATTTCTCTCCCTTCAAAGACAATGTTCAGTTAATTTATTCTGACTGGATGCGGAGCAAACCAGCACTGGACAGTGTGTGGAAATACATGCCTATACCTCATTATCTCTAATGGGAGTTTCAAAGGCGCTTGCAGATTTAGTGTCCTATTCAGTCTGACTTGTATAACACCTGTCAGTAGGCTGCCTTTCTGCTATGTCATTAATATTTAAATAATGCGATTTAAAGGTCAAACTGTGCCTACAGCAATATTCAAATACATCATTCCGTTTTCCTTCCTGGTAATGGGAAGGACTAGGAGAGGAAACTTGCAGGAGACAGTGAAAAGATAATAGCCCTAACTAGGAGAGAGAAGCAGCCACATATATTTCATTGTATGAATATAATTAATCAATTAAGGAGGTGACTTCGTTTTCTTTTACTTTTTTTCTTCCTGGTCAGAAACCTACATTGTTTGGTTGACTTGTGCAGAGCAAACTAGAGGGTATGAAGTCTAGCTGGACTAACAGGTCGGGGGCTGGGGGCTTGCCTTCAGGGTTCCTCCAAGGCTGCTATCTGTCCCTCTCCTGCTGCCTGTGATCCTTCCCCTTCCCTTCTTAGGCCTCCATCCCCCTTAGCTTGGCGGTCTGCTCAGGTCTCCTCTATTGGGAAAGAGATGCAGGGGCTGGATCTCTACCGCCTTTGCCTGTTGTGCGTCTTATTTCCAGTAGAGGGCACTAGTCTCCACCACTGTTGCTTTGGGAAGGAGCTCATTAACACATTTACAAATGATGCTAATAAGGAAGTGGTAGAAAACACTTGCCAGTTTCTGGCCTCCTGCAGCCCCTCCTTCTATCAGGTCTTGGTGCGACAGTAAATCCAGGTGCCTGGCTCCCACCATGGGTGACAGAGGACTAAGATTGTTCCCTTCCAATAGAAAAGACTTAATAGATAAGATAAATTCACCTCAGTGTCCTCACATTGAGAAGAATGTTCCTGCTTGTTGGAACTCTGTAGCTTAGTTGGTTCTCTCTACAACCAAGCCTGATTTTAGAGTGGTCTATAGACTTTCTGAGCTTCCTGATACTGTCCTTCCAAGAACTTCCTTTTGCCTAATAAAATAGGATGTGGGGACAGAGTCCCAGAGAGCAGTTTCCAGGCTCTCGGCCTCACGTTATTAGATGGCCATCAGCTGTAATCAGATGGCTGTCCGCTGTGGCTGGGTGGCCATCAGCTGTTACTGGTTAGCCATTAGCCACTAATATAACTGGTTGGTTGGTTGGCAGAGAAGCAGATGGCGCATTGTGCATTGTGTGGCTCCTGCTTCCTGTGTCTCTAACCCAGCCGCCAGTGAGACTATAGTGGTATGAACCCCCCATATATGGCTTCGTGGGTGTTCCCCTTTTTGGCCTCAGCTGTGTTCTTGTGTGGGAACGGGAGCTGCATTAATGGGATTTTTGTGAGACTTGTCCAGTTATGGGAGAGTTTTATCTGAAGACAAAGCCAAGAAACAGTATTTGATACACTCCCCAAAACCAGACTAATTTTGTGAGCTTGAGCCCTTCAACTACTTCTTGCCTTGATAAGAAAGGCCATATAGGTTTCCCTGTGCTGCTGTACCACATTATCACAACCTTAAGACAGCACAAATTGATTGTCTTACAGTTCCGGAGGTCAGAAGTCCAGAATGGGTCTCACTGGGCCAAAGTCAAGATGGACTGCGTTTCTTTCTGAGTCACTAAAAAGAGAATCCATCTCTGCCTTTTTCAGCCAGTAGAGGCTGAACACATTCTTTGGCTCATGTCTCCTTCCAGCTTCAAAGCCAGCAGCTGCTTCACTCAAACTTCTGCTTTTGTCATCACATTACATATGGCTCTGGCTTCACTGCCTCCCGCTTTCACTTATACAAACCCTGGGATGATATTCCGTTCACCAGACTAATCAAAGACAATCTCCCATGACGAGAGGCATAACTTAATCACACTTGCAGAGTCTCTTTTGCCATGTAAGGTAACATGCTCACAGGTTCTCGGTATTAGGATGTTGACGTCTTTCGGGGGCCGTTATTCTGCCTAACACAAAAGGGGGAGGATTTTTTTCACATTTGTTTCCTTATACTTTCTCTCTCTCTCTCTCTCTCTCTCTCTCTCTCTCTCTCTCTCTCTCTCTTTTGCACTTTTTATTTTAGTTGTAAAATAAAACACAAATCCAGAAAACCACAACTTTAAGCTTAGTGAATTATTATAAAGCAAACAACCCTTTGAACTACCTTCCAGAGCAAGAACTAGAACTTTGCCAGCCACCACAGAAGTCCTCCACATGTCACATCCCAAATGCAGGCTCCTTCCTCTAAATACAAACTGTATAGCAATTAGTCCTTGGCATTATTAATGGTTTTACCCCTTAAGTGTGCATCTCCAGACACTATATTTTAGTCTTTCTCATTAAAAAAAAAATTGGGGGAAGTCTTTCAAATTTATTTTAATTTGTAAGTTTCCTCTCCATCCCTCCCTTTTTTTCTTATAATTTCTGTGTTGGGCTCATTGACCTGTGGAGTTCCCACAGTCTGGATTTTGCTGATTGCACATTCAAGACACAGTTCAATATGTTCCTCTGTCCCCTAACTTCCTGCAAACGGGTGCTGGATCTAGAGGCAGAATTAGATTCAGCTTCCATTCCTTCCCCAAGACTATAGGTGGCGGTTCGTTCTTTCACCATGAGCCACATCATGTCTGCTTTTTGCTCTTTTTTGGTGTGAGCACTGCTGTGGCTCAACGCTCAGACTAATTAATTCATTGGGGCTTGCAGAACTGTGAAGTTCTAGTGACATCATTTAAACATATATACATACAGTTTGGTGCAGGGAAGGATTTGCAGATCCTGTGCATTTGTGGATATGGGGCTTCCCAACTGCTCCACCCCTTACCTGCCACGTCATGCCGGGAGGGCTTCAAGAAAACCCCGATAGGTGCATCCAAGGTGTCATAAGTCCTCCCCTTGCAGCTACTAGACTGATGACATGGAAGAGTCCTCAGGAGAATCTGAGATGTCCTTAGGATTTGTGGTATAAGTGATAAAGGTAAAGTTTGGTTGGGGGTGCACTGACACAGGGTAAGGAGAGAGGACTCCAGTGGGGTAGCAAGTCACGGCGGCAGGAGCCATTTAAACCTTGTGGAGGAGGGTGGCAAGGCTAGAGCCATCCTGGGATGTCCCAGGAATGTCTGCTGGGGCCCTGACCCCCGGCAAATCAAACATTGTGGGGAGTCTGGTTGGAATAGGAGCTGAGGGGCAGCCTCAAGAGGTCAGGATAGGAGGAATTCCCTGTGTTGTGGGATGGTGCTGTATGGAGGTACCTGTGGGAGGGTCATCAAGGCACCCTCAAGAGTCCCACACAAAAGGAAGCTGCATTTCAATGACTGCCACACCACCTTTTGCTCCTTCACATTTTGTCCTTCCTCGCTGTGTTGAGAACCAGAAGCAAAGCAGTGTTGGGGAGGAAGAGTTAGGAAGAAGGTGAGAGAATGGTGGAAGAACAGAGTGCACACACTTTATCGTACCACTACTGCTGTCTATAAAATTGTGGGTCTGCCCTGAGATGAGGGTGAGGGCAGGAGCTCGCAAAGGGATGAGAGGTTAAAAATCTCGATACTAGCAAATTGGACTGGACTGTTTATGATGCTGAAAATGACGCTGTCCATTAATACTGAAAAAAAGGCGGAAAAGTTATAAGATCTGTTCTGCCCAAATTGTTGCCAAGGATGAGGAACGGAGTCGTCGTAGAGGATGTTTGTAGGTAGCAATGAGAGAGGAAAACTTAAAAAAAATTTTTTTTTAGATTAGTTTCAGGTGTACAAAACAACATAGTGATTAGACATTTGTATATTACACCTCACAAAGTGATAACCCCAGTAAGTCTATTACCCATCTGGCACCATACATAGTTTTACAATATTACTGACTATACTCCCTATGCTGTATTTTGTATTCCTGTGACTACTTTTTTTTCTGTGACTACTTTTTTATAGTTGGCATACAATATTATTTTGTATTAGTTTCAGGTATGTAGCATACTGGTCAGACACTTATATAACTTATGAAGTGATTCCCTATGTTCACTGAAGCACTGTGTACAATAGCTGAGAAACGGAAACAAAGAAAATGCCTATCAACAGATGATTGGATAAAGAAATAGTGGTACATAAAAAAGAATGAAATCTTGTCATTTGTGACAACATGGATAGACCTAGACGGTAATATGCTAAGTGAAATAAATCAGACAGTGAAAGACAAATGCCATATGACCTCACTTATATGTGGAATCTAAAGAACAAAAGCTTTTAAAAAAAATTGTACCCTACCAATTATTAAACTGGTTTCACTTAAGTTACCCAGAGTTGGTCCCCAGAGTTAGTTCCTGATGCTTGAAACCAAAGCACTATACACAAAACAAGTGTATTATGTCTCTCAGAGGTATTTGCTTTGCAGTGTAGGATACCTTCTTGAATTCAAGGTTGGGTTCCTTTGGCATCTTTCACAAGGTGGGAGTGGGAAGAGGAGGCTCCTTTTAGAGGAGCTTGTTTACTCCCTCACAACATGAAACACGGTGAGTTTCTCCTGTGCTTAGGCTGCTATGTCCTTGCCAGATGCTGTCGGGACAGAGCGATGGTGGGAAGGTCCACCACCACGGCCAGCTATGGTTTTCTGTGGCTTATGCTTGTGATGCTGTTACAGGTCACTTACTGACTTTTATCTGTAAAGTGGAAATAATAACAATTTGTAGAATTGTTATGCGAATCCAATGAGGTGACACAAATAAAAAAAGCTTTTTAAATTGTAAAAGGGTACACAAATGGGATTTTTCTTTTAATTTAATTTTTGAATATATCATACATTTCGTGGTCTAAAATATTTTAAACGGTATAAAGAGAATATTCCCTCTTACTCCTGTCCCTTAAAAACCCAGTTCTCATCTCATTCTTTTAAAGGTTTCCACTGTTATTAGTTTCTTTATGCAAATATCAATATAAATTCTTATTTTTCTCCCTTTTTTTACTCAAAGGTAGCATACATTATACTTATTCTATTGCAACTTGCCATTTTCCTTTTTTATTTAAAAATATATCTTGAATATGCTTCCATATCAATATATACCTCATTCATTTTTTTTTTAGCAGTTGGTTTAATAAGTCTACTATTGATACACATCTAGGTTGTTTCCAATATTTTTCTATTCACATAAGTCTGCAAAGAAGCATTGTGTGTGTGTGTGTGTGTGTGTGTGTGTGTTTGCGTGTTTGCATATTGAACTTTGTTAAAGAAGGAAAATGAGAAATTTTAGGCAGCTCTCCCTTTCTGCAACTTTCACTAAGCTCTATTTACTTTGCCCTGCACAGGACTGCACTATGCCAGAGGCCAATTCTTTGTAACCTTTAAATTTGAGGAAAGAGAAGTTAGTAGGATGGCTTGGTCTAGAATGGTATTTCTCTCCTTAGCATACGATGAGCCTGCCCTTAGGCAGAAAGGACCAATATCGCTTCCTTTCCATATTTCAGAGCACTTTTCTCATCCAAGGAATGGAGAAGACAACATCCACCCACAGAGTAGTTGTGAGGCTGAAACGAGATTGGGAAATGAGATTGGAGTTCCCAGGTCATAGGCACTCTATAAATGTTAGACACTTGACTGTTCTGTTAGCAAGGCTATTTGATGGCCCCTCACTCTATTGAATTCACTATTACAAAGTGAAATACGACAGGTGCCAGAGGAGCAGTAGCTGAACAAAACCTGTGTGTACAGCCATCATTCATAGTTTGTGGTCTCGGAGGCCCAATGACTTCACTCCCTAGTTCTCTCCGTTGGCCTCATGCAAACCTTCTGGATGCCGAGACAGCTCTCTCCAGCTGAGCACCTCCTGGCCAGACACTGGCAGTTATGCTGGCTTGTACGAAGGCAGCCCCTGTGAAACAGCAGAGCACGTTCAGGGCGATGTTAACCAGTCACTGTGGAGAGCAAACAATGCGTGTGGAGGGGCCAGAGGTCGCTGTTCAGAAGGGAGAATGGAGAACCAGGCACGGACTGGATCTTGACAAGTCTTGACCGCTAAAGTCAAACTTTTAGATCATTCTAAAAGTTATGGATTTGACTTTTTGGGTCAATTTATTTTATTTTTTAAATAATTTTATTAAAATACAGCTAACATACAATATTACATTAGCTTCAGGTGTGCACCATAGTTATTGAACGTTTATATCCCTAAAGAAGTGATCACAGTGATAAATCCAGCAACCATCTGACACCGTGCCATGCTATCACAATATTATTGTCTATGCTGTACATTACATCCCCGTGGCTTGTTTTGTACCTGGAGATTTGGGCCTCTTATTCCCCTTTACCTTCCCCCCCTTTTAATTTTTCAATTCCGGTTGATAGTCAATATAATTTTATATTAATTTCACATATACAGCATAGTGGTTAGACATTTATATAATTTAAGAAGTGATCCCTCGACTAGTCTGACTCTCACCTGGCACTACACATAGTTATTACCGATGCTTTACTTTACATCCCCATGACTGTTTTGTAACTACCAGTTTGTATTTCTTAATCCCTTCACCTTTTTCACCAAGCCCTCAGGTTTCATCCATGTTGTTGCAAGTGGCAGAATTTTCTTCTTTCTCATAGCTAAATAATATTCATATATATATGCCAATATTCATTTTAGTACTCCCAGAGGTTTCATGTTCCTGAGAGCAGATATATATGTATTGGGGGTACCAAAAAAATGTACACAAGTGGACACTTTGGTCAATGTTGCTCAAGCAGTAGTTCTCCATAATCAGAAGAGTCTGGACACTGATGGTAACCACTTTGAGTACCTCTTGTAACCGCAGAAGTCAGACGTGACTGGTATTCCTCTTTCATTATCAGTGTACATTGAGTATTACACTTTCAATAGGTTTTTCCTTTCTTAAAATGTATATACATGTTTTTGGCACCTCCTGTATATCTCACATCTTCTTTATCTATTCATCCATAATGGCCCTTAGGTTGTTTCCATAATTTGGCTGTTGTAAACAATGTTGCAACATACATGGGAATGCATATGTCTCTTCAAGACTCTTTTCATTTCCTTTGGGTACATACTCAGAAGTGTAATTGCTGAAAGACAAATAACTGTATACTATCATATATGTAAAGTCTAAAGAAGTCAAACTTATCAAAACAGAGAGTAAAATGGTGGTGACCAGGAGCTGGAAGGTGGGGCAATAAGAAACATATTAAAGGTACAAATTTGTAACTAGTAGAAAACTAAGTGTTCATTATACTGCACATAGACAACAATATTGTATTATAATCATCAAACCTGCTAAGAGACTAGGTCTTAATTGGTCCCACCACAAAAAGGAAATCATATTGATGTGACACGATAGCGGTGCCACTACTACAATGGGAGTCATATTATAATATATAAATGTATGAAATCAACATGTTGTACCCCCTAAATTTATACAATGTTATATGTCAAACAGAGTTCAATGAAAACAAACCAAAAGCCCCACAGCTATGGGTTCCACTGAGGATTTTAAGTAAGAGCGTGACCTGAAATGTGCCTGTATTTATTTGCATATAGAAAAAAACACTCTGGCAACAGTGTGGGAATGGATGGAAAGGGAAGAAACTGGGCAGGGAGCAAGGTGAGGCTCCTCCCCTAAGACAGGACTGTGGAAATGGAGGCTGGGACCCACTGAGAGTGCAGAGTGTGGAAACTGGCGAGGGATAGGGAGAGGCAGACGGCAGCGTCGGGGATGACTTCCTGATTTCTGGCTCTGGTGGCCCTGTGGAGGGTGCTGCCATTTCTTTAGCTGTATGCACAGGAAGAGAAGCTGGTGCTGCGTAAGGGTTGAAGAGTTCCATTTGGTGGTGAGCTTGAGTTGTCTGAGGAACATCCAAAAGCAAATGTGCAGGAGGTAGTTTGATGTGTGAATCTGGCTTGGAAGAGAGGTCAGTCCTGGCAATACATTAGAACAGTCCCTTCCAGATTCCTTTGACATTGTTATTTATTTTTTCAGGACCGTTCTTTCCTTCTTTCAGGTTTGCATCCTCTCCCATCCCCTCGAAGCTGCTTGCCCCTACAGTAGAGACCATCCATGCTACCCAACTGCAATACCCCTTAGATGGTGATCCCCCACCAGGTGGGTCCTTGGTGATTATTACCACACGCTTGCTGAAACAGAGCCTGGCCCTGCATATCCGAAATGCTAATAAGCTAGCCTTTTTAGCTTCTGCTGGATGCTGAGTCCACTAGCTACAATCACATGTAACGAAAAGACAGATGAAATGTTTCCTCTTTTGATTACAGGAATAATTATCAATTATGCAGCTGTTTGTTTCATCAGCATATCAGCAGATCTCCTGAATGGAATTCTTAAATCACATCCTTTCAAAACATCAATGGCAGATTGCTGCCTCCCTCTTTCACTCCCACACATCCAGTTTCTTCACTGAATGGAATTAGTTAACTGTTGTTTCCACCCTTCCGTATGGATGTCTACAAACCTACTGGCAGATGCTCTGGTAAGAAATTCAGGTTTAGAGAAGAAAGTGAAAGTCCCTTCCATGGATCTTCTTGCACGTTGTAGAACAAGCATTGTGGGATAAATCACCCAAAAGTCATCAGTTCTGGCCTATCATCAAAGAATAAAAACCTCTAACGGGGTTAGTGAATCTTTGTGAATTCAATAGTTCCTTGAAAAAGGCCCTCACATTTCCTCCTGCCATAGAAACCATCATCTTCAAGTGGGTTGTAAATAAAAACATTGCATTCTGGCTTCATATGTATTGTATGTGCATTCTCTTTTAAATATGGAAAAATATTCCTTATTTCTTTCTGAGATGTCTGGTCTGTTGGTCTTATTCTCATTGTGGTTGCTTGTAGTCATTAGGAAAACTGAAGCTAGTCTTTCTGAGTTAAGGGATAAAAAATGCATGGAACCTAAAGGTG
The DNA here is from genome assembly GCF_964194185.1 of Rhinolophus hipposideros. Lineage (NCBI taxonomy): Eukaryota > Metazoa > Chordata > Mammalia > Chiroptera > Rhinolophidae > Rhinolophus > Rhinolophus hipposideros. The sequence goes on from NC_138052.1 coordinate 11,529,016, forward strand.
CCAATTTAATACAGTCACAGGTTTCATGTTCCTGAGAGCAGATGAATCAAGGGAAAGAATTTAAAAAACTAAATTCTTCCCTCAGCGTGGCTAAAACAGTGCAGTCGATCTGTGCAGAATTGCTCACAGAACTGCGACTTGAAGGCCATGGCTGTTTTGAGAGATTTCATCTGTTTTTCACAATTCACTTTGTGAGGAGAATCAAATATTCACTAGGGTTGCCTGCAGTGGATGTTTGCCCATTTCGTATGCTTCTCTGGTTTTGACTGGCAGGTGTGTTGAATAGCACATCTGAGAATCTGAATCCAGGATGGAGCAGGGTAGCTGGGGTTTGCTCTTCTGTCAGTCAGCTACACTTCACACAGCAGCAGCGAGGCATCCTGGGGACGCGGGGCTTGAAAGATTCCTCTGCTAATCTTCAGTTAAAGCATAACTGATTTTACACATTTAAAATACACCTTGGGAAGAGGTCTCCTTCAAAAAACTGCCTTGATTTAGCTAAATGATTCCCATTTGTATGCCCGTAGACTCCTTCTTGTCGCTCAAAGAATATTGAATTATCTGTTTATGTTTCATCGCACCCACAAAACTCTCTACTTTTTAAGGGCAGGGACAGGATGTTATTCATTCTTATATCCCAGTGTCCAGTCCAGTGTCCTGTACACAGTAGGTCTTCAACAAATATCTTTCAAACAGAACTAAAATGAGTTGAAAAGCCATATCCCATAACTTGGAGTAATCTTCTCCACAGCAGATACCATATCTCATTAATCTTTGGAATAATAATGAAGACAATAGCTTACATTTATTAGGTACTTGCATGCTTGACCACTTCTAATCCTCTCACCAATTCCATAAGATACATTCTGTTATTGTCCTCATTTTTCAGACGATGACAAACTGAGTCAGAAAAGTAATTAGCTTGAGTTTGTGCTGCTAGTAAGTGGTGGATATGGTATTTGAACACAGATCCTCTAATTCCAGGGCATGTGACTGGTACCATAATATTATACTGCCTCCCAGGCCTAAGCATAGTCCCTTGTTTAGAAAAGATATTGACAGACATTTGTTGAATGAATTAATCTCATTGAAACACTCGGAGCTCAAAGCCATTAAATGTGTCTGGCTTGCTTTTTATAAATAGTTGACATCTAATTTCTCAGAGTCCTGCTGGTTGATATTTAGGAGACTATTGTGGTAATCCATCATGATAGGAGTTCACAAATATTTGGTTCTCATCCTTCTAGGTACAGAGTAGAATTCACTTCTCTGTTACTTTCTGGTAGTCCGGAACATGTGATTTGTCTTAGTCCATGACATATGAGTGAAAGTGAGATGTGTCACTTATAGGCAGAAGTTTGAGGGCCAGTGTGTGCTGCACCATATAGTCTTTTCCTTGCAGTAATGAATGTGACATAAATGCCAAGATGGTACCTTTCTCAGCCTGGATCCCTGAGCGACGTCAATAACAGAGCCCCTCGACAATCCATGTTGGTCAGGTGTAGTGTGAGAGAGAAATACTTTTTTTTTTTGCTGTTGGCCACTGATATTGGGGCTTGCTTGTAACTGCAGAATGACCTCATCCATCCTGACTGGTACAAATATCAACTTGTTGCTTTTCTCTCATTTCAACTATCTGGACATCACAGGCAGTAGTGAGGGGTCAAAGTACAAGTGGTCTTCAGAAGATGCTTGGTAATTCAACAAATTTTAAACAATTTCTTCTAACATTCCTTTTTGTACGTCAAAGTCAAAGAGTGTTGTCTTAACTTGGAAACTGTTGACGGTACCTACTAGATATAACTCCCTCTGAGAGAATTATTATCATGGTTGCTTTTCTGGATTTGGCTCTTTTAGGTCTTGTTTCCCAGAAATAGACCCAGAGATGGAAATTTATGTGCAAGTGCTTTATTCAAGTAGGGCTCTCAGGGGAGACCCGGGAGAGAGTGAGGGAGCAGAGCAGGGAAAGGGAGGAAGCCACGCCAGGGTGTGGCCCGCTCTGAAGGTAAGTTACACCTCAATGTTTTCTCTCCTGGAGTTAGGCTACCCTGCTCCCTCACTTAATAGCAATTGGTTAATGGTTGCCCCATGGTAAGGGTGGGTGGGTGGGATATAAACTCCCAGGAACTGGCCTCCTTGGCTCGCCTAAGGAAGATATGCAGGCATTGACTCTTGGAAGCACACTAAAGGAGGGTGGGGGGGTGCACAGAAAGAGCTAATTTGGGAACAATTCTTAGTTTTGGCCTATCTTAGTTTCAAACTATCTTTGCTTGGACATCTGTCAAGGAGAAATCAAAGACTGGCCTCCCTATTTCTGTGTGGCAATGAAAGACAGTGAGACATGGAGGTACAAAATGACCTTCCTGTCATCAGGGAGGCAGTTGTGATGAAAGATGAAATTGGCCCTTATGACTTCTGAATCCTGTGTCAGAGAATTGTCTGCCAGCTTTGGGGCACTCTTGGCATGAGAGCTGGATGTATTCAAACAATAAGTGGGCTCTACTTTAATAAAATCTGACATGCAGAAATCTAAATGGACCGCAAATTAGGGTATGTCTGTTCACTTTACAAAAGCATTTACTGAAGCTGAAAGGGTAAACACTAGCATTCCTGGAAACAATTTCCAAAATATGAAAAATGCGAATCTTATTCTGTAGATTGTTTTTTTAAAAAAGGTTTACTAAAAGAGGTCAGAGGCTTTTTTTTTTTTAAACAGTGACTTATGTGCAGGCATAGGATTATTATCCTAGACTGACTATGAAGGAAATGACCTTTCAAGGTCACTCAGATGTTGTGATCACATTGCAACAAAATTGAGATTCCATGCACATGTGATCAGAACTGTTTATGTATGACACCAGGCAATACACGAACATATGGAAGGAACACAGACACTGACAAATGTATCCACTGCATCATTATATTTGTGTGACTTCTGTTTTATACATCTGTTACAAGGAAAGAATGAAGCCTGTAATTATCTTTATTTTAGACTGGCAAATGAATGTGGAAAAGTTGGAGAAAAGACATTGTATTTACCAGAAACTCATACACTATCAGAAGCTGTAAGTGGAAGTGTGAGAATCAATTTCTTAGTGCTTGGGAATGTTATCAACATTTCAGTCATAACTGCAAATAACGTGAGATTTAAAAACAAATACCAAATATATTTCTTGTTTGGAAATGTTTTAAACTTTGGTTTTTATCAATACATCTAAATCTCTTCATACCACAAAAAGCTCTGACATTTTGTTTTCAAAATGTTGTTTTTCCCTTCTGACACCCAGCTCTTCTGGTCCCTTACCCCTTCTATAACAAATCATACAAGCCAATAAACAAAAATCACCCCACATCTCTAAAGTTCATCGTGCTGTGCTGGCTCCAACTGAAAAGTTGAACTAAAAGTCTGAACTTTTTAGTAGAATCATTTTCAACATATTTTGTTTTACTATCTAGCTGTAGTACTGATCATGCTTTTTTTTTTTTTTTTAGGAAGAGGAATAGCAGGAATAAATACATTTGTTTTCATAAGTTTTTCAATGAGTAAGGGAACACAACCACGCAATTGGCTTTTGTTTTTTCTTCTTCCTTTCAGCTGTTTCTTCCCTCTCTGGAGTCTGACTGGGTGAACTCTAGGGTACCTGCTGCCATGGAGTTGTGTCTCTGGTCTCTGTGTGGAAAGTGCATGCGTAGTGTGATCGCTGGTAGGTAGGATTAGCAAGAAGGAGAACATTAAAGCTAATGGATACAGGTAGATGTGGGCATAGTCATATGTGCACAAAATTTTTAATTCTCCTTTGTTCAAAAGGTACAGACTATATTTCATCCTCCCCTCTTCCCCTTGAGTGTCGGCTAGACTTGATGACTTACTTATAAAGGTAGAATAAGCAGAAGGGATAGGGACAGAGTATGACTCAGGACTAGGTCATAAAAGGTATCGTGGCTTTCTCCTTGATCTCTCTGTCTCTCACTCTCAGACTGCTCACTCTGGGGGATGTCAGCAGACACATGTCATGAGGACACTCAAACAGCCCAGTGGAGAGAAGTCCATTGCCAATAGCATGTAAACAGTCCATTTGAGAAGTGGATTCTCCAGTCTTGTGAAGCCCTCAGATGACTACAGCCCTGGCTGACACCTTGATGGCAGCCTCATGAGAGACTCTGAGTCAGAACTACCCCTCTAAACTGCTCCCCAATTCCTGACCCAGAGAAATTGTGAGCTAGGGAATGTTTACTGTTTTAGCTGCTAAGTTTTGGGGTAATTTGTTATACAACAATAGGTAGGTAATGCTGTGAGTACGCAGGGAATCAGAAGTGTCATGCGTCCTTGTTTCTATTGATCAGCCATGGAGGATTCTTCATGGAAAATGTCAGCATGGCACACGTGCATGCAGAATGACAGAGAGTGGATTCTCAGCAGAGGGAATGAAAATCCACTGTGCTGGATCTTCCGTATTTGTCTCTCCAGATTCACTTTCGACCATTCCCACCTTGCTTTAAGTCCTGGAAACCTGACCTCTATGGACTGCCTTGATTGGGCTCCCTTGTTCTCTGGTGTCTGTTGGTTTGGTTAGCAGGCACAACCAGCAGGAGAGAAGAAAGAGGGAAGAGAGACAGGCAGGAATTCATTCCCTTGGCTCGGTCCCTGCTGGTCAGTGGGCCAGCAGGGGCCGTATCTTTCACTGAAGGCCAGGACCCTCCTCAGCAGCCTTCTACAGCCTGACTCAGCTGTTCCCTCTTCTTGCCTCTGCAGGTCTAGGACTGGTACGGGCTCGCCACTGTGGTTAGCCCTGGAGTGCGTCACCACCTCATCATGGTTTTCTTAACTCTGCTCACACCTCTGAAAACAGTCACCCCTTTTGTTATGTCATCTGCTTGTTGTTGGAAGTCTGACTGACACATCCAGCTGGGCTTTCTTAGGCGTTCTCTGGTGCCTGTATAACACCGAGTAGGGAGGATTGCTTTGAATTTGAGGGTTGCAAATTACTGTTACAACAACTCTTACCACTTCTACTACCACTAGGACTACTGCTACTGTTACTGCTATTACTACCGCTGACTACTACCTCCACCACCATTACTACCGCTGACTACTACCTCCACCACCATTACTACCGCTGACTACTACCTCCACCACCATTACTACCGCTGACTACTACCTCCACCACCATTACTACCGCTGACTACTACCTCCACCACCATTACTACCTCTGACTACTACCTCCACCATTACTACCACTGACTACTACCTCCACCACCATTACTACCGCTGACTACTACCTCCACCACCATTACTACCTCTGACTACTACCTCCACCATTACTACCACTGACTACTACCTCCACCACCATTACTACCGCTGACTACTACCTCTACTACCACTACTTCTACTTCTCTTTTTCTTCTTCCACCATTTCCTCTTCTACCTTCTTTTAACATTAGATACCTCTTTCTGAATGAAATTTTATGCTGAACTCCAAAATATAGAGGGTGCCAAAAAAATGTATATGCATTTTAAGGAAGGAAAACACTATATTAAAATTGTAATACTCAATATATACCCATGACAAAAGATGAATACAAGTCATGTGTATATACAGTTTTTGGCACCCCCAGTATAAAACATGTATACAATTGTAAAGAAACATCTGCTCAGGTTGAAGTGGGTGAGGCATTCCATTCAGAGGGTCTTCGCTCCCTCTTCTCCTCTAAGGGGATTCCTTGAGGCACTTCTGGGTAATCATAGGGCTATGTGGGGTCCAGGTTGAAAACCGAAGCTGTAGCATGTTCTAATGCCGGGGTGGAAGAACTTGGAATTCCCAGAGGTGGTTCTGACCCCATGGCCCCTCTTTCCTTTGCCCTCTACCGTTCCTTTGCTCTGCTATCCACCACCTGAGAACTCAAGCTCTGAGCTTCTCTTCCCTAACACACCACTTTTTCACTTGATAGTAGTAGCTGTTATTTATTTGAGCAATTATTATGTGCCTGCCATGATGCTAAGATCCAGGACTAATCTTCAATGTAGGTATTTTTAATTCCATTTTATGGATGAAGGAATAGAGGCTCAGAAAAGTTAAATGACATTCCCAAGGTCATTTCCAATGAGTAAATGGAAAATCCATGGTTCAGATTTATGTTTGCCTGACTATGAGAATTCACAACCTTAACAAGCAACTGCTGGCACCCCCATCTTCCTCTTCTCTCTGAATCAAATTCTACCGTCATCAGGACCCTAAACTTTAACTTTCTCCTGTCCTCTCTCCTTCTGTCTTTGGATTCTCTTATCCAGAAACTCATAGTTGTCTATGCCGTTACAGGCACCCAAAGCTCTCTCATTCCCCTACCCTTTCATCTTTGCCTGCTTTGACAATCCCTTACCACACACACTACAAATGTCAACATTCTATATCCAGTATTTATTTCCAGGATCTATCAATGGGTGTTCATTGTTGTAGAAGGCTGAGATGAGACTGACTCTCATAAGTACCCACACCTTCCTTACCTGAACTGGGGCCTCGGTTCAGCAGAAGGCTCCTTTTAGTTCTATTCTGTCAATTCTCTGTCATGTCCTTTTTATACCCACTCTGCCCTCACCTCAGCTATTCCTCATTCTTTTCTCCCAGCTTATAATCTTACCTTCTGCTTTCCTGATGAGACACATCCTTCAGGGTGAGACCTCTCAAATAACTAACATCCTTACCCAATGTTTGTTAGGAGCATCCCCTGAAATGGAAGTGTCTTGAACAGAATCAAGTCTGTTTTTTGTTGTGCAGAATCAGGAAATGGGAGGTTCAGGACCCTACATCGGCTTCATGATACTTAAGAATCCAGGCACCTTCCAGCTCAGGGCTCTCCTGTACCTTGGGACTGACCTCTAGCCTCATA